>NC_062969.1:34351032-34401291 GCF_023119035.1 Salvia hispanica | reverse complement strand
TACTGTGATGGCATGATAATAACTTTTTCTTATATGTGTATCTTTCGGCAATGTGTTCACTGAGTACCCCGTACTCAGCCCTGCATGTATTTCTAAATGTGCAGGTTGAGCAAGTGATGAAATGGTGGCTGAGTGGAGTTGAGGTCGTCTCATCTCTTTTGTAGAATTTTCGTGGCATGTGTCTTCATACACATGACCATGTGGTTACAACTCCTTCCGCTGTGCTTTTGTCGTAGTATTTTGTAGTAGATGGGTCATAGGAAAAACGATCAGTAATGAGTGATCTGTGATAAACACTCTTTCAAATTCTCATGATCTTTGTTGTCTTATGAACATCTCTCATCTTATGAAGAAATATTTGTGTCTTATCATTAATTCTTTCACCCATTTCTACCCCCTCTTCTTAATTCCCTCCTCTAGTCATGATTTACCGAGCAATGCTATCCTTAGCAAAGCGCGGTCGTGACAGGGTAATATCGTCATTATGTTATCATATGATAATTTTCGTGACTGTTTTTTTATATCAACATTGTGTATTACAAATATCAACAATATGACATTGGAATATCAACACATTTTTATTGAGATTGGACATGCATAATATTGAGATTTTGCCTACAATATATTGAGATTTTTTGTTGCATTTGTTGAAAATAGCTGCTTATCAACATGTACGAAAATTGAAATATAATTTATCAAATTTCATCACCCGAACATCGTCGGAACATATGCAATTGAGATCTCGTTGGAATCCTTATTAAATTATCTTTAATTTGATATTTTTTTATGAAAAAATAATTTAAATTGAGAGAGTTACGTAAATTTAAAGATTTGAGATGATTTTGAGGAGAGAGAAAGTAGTTAGTTATAATTACTACATATATGATTTGACATTAATACCCTTTAATTTAATTAATAATTATTTAAATTTAAAATATATTACACTTGGCATCATATTAACCACAAGATCTTCTAATCTAATGGTTAAAAATTGGTCTCAATTTGAGATTGGTAATTAGTTAGCAATTGATTACCTCCCTATGATATAATATACTAAATTAATAGGATAAAAATATATAATAATATATTTAAAATATAATTCGGTTTTTCGGTTTTTCGATTTTTTTTCGCCCAAACCGAACCGAACCGAAAAACTGAAATTTTTGTATTTTTAAAACCGAACCGAACCGAACCGAAAAACCGAAAAAACCGAACCGAATTTTAAAAAATTTCAGTTTGGTTCGGTTCGGATATTTGGTTTTCGGTTATTTTGCTCACCCCTACTTGTAAACTATACGTGTACACTTACATTTGTGAACATGTATATTATCACTTTTCCTAAGTATTGGTAAATATTATTTTAGGAAAAAATATAAGATATATAAATATAAAAGGAGATTAGCTTTGGCCGCAATATATGATATATATTTCTTAGAGAGTCGGTTAGACCTCCAAAAGGGAAAAGTAGTAAATTAGCAGTGAGAGTATGCTGGAGTAGAAACATATAAAAATAAATTGATAGAAAGAGGAACTAATCCAACGCAATATTTATATGAGATTGAAAATTGTAAATCAGGAGAAGGAATCGGGGGTTTGATCAAATTATCTATCTTAAGTAGATATGTATAAATCATATTTTTAATTTTACATGTGTTATATGATTAATTACTATGTATTGAATTTGAATTAGTAATTGAAATATATTGTTTGAAATTAGTATGGATATGTTTTAGATATTATGTTAGAAGTATTTAGTGGAATATGATGTAACACCCCAACTTTTCTTATCCTTTTAGTTGTTCTCGAAAGGATGTAAATTTTCTTGCCGAATCAAATTTTTGTTTACTTTCAACACTTAAATGAGTATTAAACGTAGTATAAATGATCAAGAGGGGTTTAAAATTTCGTTTACAATTTGGAATAACACCGTGTATTAAATATTAATGAAATTATCTTAAGTTATAAGCTTTGGGCCTAAAAATATAAAAGACATGTTGGGCCTAAGAAATTGCAAAATTTAATCACAGTATTTTAGTCTGAGCCCACTTGGAACCCCATCTCATCATTCTTCTATACGACCACTTGTAAGTTTTCTCTTCCTATAGAATGTTACTTCAACCTCCTCCTTCCACCTCCTACTTGTACTTCGTGTATATCTTAATTCACCGATCAATATCCCTTTAAATCTCCCAGCAAATATGCACGATTCATACATGTCTCTTTTCCATTTCCTCTTCCAAATTTACAAACGAAATTCAAGTAAAGAAACGAGGGAATGAGCAGAGAATTTCCAAGGGAGTTTATAAGACTTTCCCTTAAAGTCGGAGCGAGAAATTCAAGTTAGTAGAGCTTAATAATAAATTAATGAATTGTCGTGTTATACTTATCCATATTGGTTTTTAGTCAAAAAGCAAACTTCATATTGTGGAACATGACCCACTTTCAGTATGGAGTCAAAAGGCATTATAAGTTTTTGACATTTGTTTATGGTGTGTGGTGATCATTTTTGACATGGTAAAATAGTCCACCACTTTGACTCTTTTTAGTCTTTGACAATGACTTTCATGAAACTCTTGTTTGCCTTTGACAACAAGACGTTAATTACATTAGACAAATAATAACAAAATTAATTATTTGTATTAACATATTTAATTTTAAAGTTTCTATATCAAAGTCAATAATTTAACAATTTTATTTGAAGTAATAGTTTGACAAGATTCAAACGCTCATCTAGATGAAAAATCAAGGCCAGTACATTTTAAGTGATGGCTTAAGCTATTAATTCTCCAAATATAGTAAGAGCATCCAGCATGGATGCCTTCCGGCCACGCTATAAATCTCTGCCACATTATCATTTTTCTTTTATTCTGCATCAGGCCACAACTTTCACAATGTAATGTCTTCTTTCTACGCCCTACCTCACCTCATACATTATTTTGCATTGTTCATTATATTAGTAAATACTACTCCCTCCGTCCCATAAAAGTTGAGACAAAACTTTTGGGCACGGAGATTAAGAATTTATATTAAATAAATAGGAGAGATGAAAAAAGTAGGAAAGATAAGAGAGAGTAAAGTAAATGATGGAATAAAGTAAGAGTGATTAGATGTTTTGTCTTTAGTTAAAAAAGGAAATGACTCAACTTTGTTGGGACGGACTAAAAAGGAATACGACTCAATTTTTATGGGACGGAGGGAGTATTAAAATGCGATTAAACAATAAATAATATATAGCGCGAAATTACTTCATTAAAAATGACAAATACTTAATAAATTAAAATTTTAAAAATATTTAGAAATTAGAATTTAAAAATACTACAACACTGGAAAAAGGTTGGTGCACATCCAAACTTCTTTGATTAGTTTTTTTAGATGTTGGCGTGGATTTGTTGTTCGCGCATAGAAGTAGGGCAGGCTGCAAACTCATTTCCAATTTCTTTAGAGATGGGCAGGCAGTGCATCTACGTCAATTCCATGGCTTGATCGAGAACTGTATTTTCATCCAACGTTGGATTCATATTTTTTAGATGCTGAAAGATGTGTATATATAGAATTTGAGATTTATGTAATAAAACCACCCTACCCCTACCCATCTCCAAACCTGTCATGGATCTCCTCGCACAACGAGCGTGTGCCCTTCTCAGGCCTGTCGCCATACCAATCCATAGGCACCCATCCTTCGCCATCCTCCATGCGTTGCAACTCAACCTGTTTTTCCGTGAGGATGCTCTGCTTATTATTAGAAGTCCAGGTTTACCATTTCAATCCGTCCGCAATTAGGAGTCTCGGTACACTTTTATTGTAAATGGTAGGTAGACTCTATATTTCGTTATCTTATTCCACTCACATTTTATTATAAAATTAATACTCTCTCTGTCCCACCTTAAGCAAGTCATTTTTCTTTTTGAGATGTCCCGTCATAAGTGAGCTATTTCCATTTTAAACAAATAAGCATCTCTTTCTTTTCAACCATCTACTTTTCTCTTTCACTTACTTTTCTCTCTCCACTTTAACTCTTTAAATATCAATTTCTTAAATCTTGTGACAAAAGAAGTGGCTCGCTTATAGCGAGACGAATGGAGTATATAAATATTGGTCACACATTCCATTATCTTTTTCCATCCACTTCCTTTCATACTCCCTCTGTCCGCCATTTTCTCATTTGAGTTCGGCACGAGTTTTAAGAAATACACCCTATGTCCTATTAGAAATGAAACATATTCCTTTTTGGTCTGTCCATTAAAAATGAAACGTTTCTAAAAATGGAAACAATACTCTGTCTACTTCTTATTCTCTCTTACTTTACTCTCTCTTCATTAACTCACAAAACAACACTACATAAAATTCTGTGCCGAAAAGCAAATGTTGCATATTTAACGGGACGGAAGGTGTATAAGAGATAGTGAGTGTGAAAAGATAGTAAAATGTATGATCCATTTTTATATATTACTCCAGATTTCTCAACTAAGATGAGTCAAAACTTTAGGGCACATAAATTAAGAAATTATGTTAAAAAACAGGAGAGAGAAATAAAATAGAAAATATAAAGAGAGAGTAAATTAGATGGTGGAATAAAATAAGAGTAATTGGATGTTTTATTTTTATTAAAAAAAATGACTCAATTTAATTGAAACATCTCAAAAAGAAATACTCCCTCCGTCCCAAGATAAGTGACTTGTATTCCTTTTTGGGGTGTCCCACTATAAGTGACCTATTTCCATTTTTAGCAAAAAGTCATCTCTCTTACTTACTTTATTTCTCTTCTCTTCTTTACTTTTCTCTCTCTCATACTTTACTCTCTCCACTTTAACTTATTTAAATACCATTCCTTAAATCTCATGTCCAAAAGAAGTAGATCACTTATCTTGGGACAGAGGGAGTACAGCTCAATCCAATTGGGATTACAATAGAAAGGAGTAAAGTTTGTTGTTGATGGGACTTTAAACACATAATCTCATTCTAAATACTACAAACTCTATTAACACTCCACCGTAACGTCATTTTTAAAGGAGTAAATGGTAAAGATGTAAATTTAGATAAAAGTAGAACCAGTTTGAGAAGTCTGAATCCTTTTTAAAACGAACAAAGAAGCTCGCCTTTACCATTGCTCTCCATCTCTCTCGCACACACAATTTGCACATACATATATACACAGAGAGATAGAGAGATAGATATATATAGCCAGCAGAAGTGGTGCGGCGAACAGTGAATTCCAGTACCTTCAATCTCAATTCCATCATGTCGAGCAATCCAGGCGAAGCCCCCTCCGACGACTTCCTCGAGCAGATTTTAGGGTTTCAAAACTACGCCGACGCTAGTTTGGTCGGAAACGAAGGTCCTTCACCTACAATGATGCTGCAGCTCGGCTCGGCTCATTTAAATGGCGTCGACGCCCTCGGCGGCGGTTTTCCGCTGGGGCTGAGCTTGGATCAGGGCAAGGGAGGCTACAGCGACGCGTCCGGCAGCGGGAAGAGGCTCCACCGCGATGATTTTGTCGATTCCCGCGCTCCTGCCATCAAAGGGGTAAATTCCTCAACAATTTAATTCAGCTTATCATTAATTTAATTATGCTGTTTAGTTAACTGAATTTGTAATTTAGTTATGAAAATCATGTTTGCTTTGAAGAATACACCTGATTGATTTTTCCTGATTGATCTGTTTGAAATTGCGGTGCCATTTCTGTATTAATGTATAAAGTAATGCTAATTTATCATTTTATTAGGGTTTTCATGGACAGCCGATGATGAACAACACTGTACAGGCGGCGCCCCATCCGCCTGGAATTCGTCCTAGGGTACGGGCTAGACGAGGCCAAGCGACTGATCCACACAGTATAGCTGAAAGGGTATGCTTAGTAGTTTTAGGAGATCACCTTTTTTCAGGATACAAGTGCCTATTTTAGAACTTCATTAACATTATTTTTTTCTCGTTCTAGTTGCGGAGAGAGAGAATAGCTGAAAGAATAAGAGCGTTGCAGGATTTGGTTCCCAGTGTCAACAAGGTCTGCATCCTAGTACTAGAATTTTTATGCTTTTTTTTTCGGTCGAAGAAAATGAATGAACCTCTTAGTTTAGATGTCTTACTCTACTTGTTTTATTACAGGAGGCTATGATGAAATTTTCTTTCCCCTCTTTGTCTGTTCATCGTTTCAACTTTAACTTGTAGTGTTGCGTAGCCATTAACATCAAGTTGTCTCTAGCTTATGCTTTTGCTTGCCATCGTTCTCTTGTATCCAACCCATTTACATAGTGATGGTTAGCATACGATGATTCTCACCCAGGCTTTTTAGATGCAGAATGTGTGGATTGAAGTATATAATTCTACAATCCTACTTTTGTTTATGTACATGCCAAATGTTCTCACTTCTCATCTTGTTTTGTTTTACCTAGTTATTTGATAATGATTTTTTCCAATAGCATCTTTTTTCCCTCTTGGTCTGTAATACATTACTTTCTATTGGATTACTTTTAGATGCATTTCTTTGGAGCCAAACCTTATATATTAGTACAATCGTAGCAATTATACCTCCAAAAAAGTTATGGATTTTACTTTTGTTAAGGAGGTTCTTATGCATACTCTAATTGAAATTCTTATCGTATGCAGACAGACAGAGCAGCTATGCTTGATGAAATTGTGGATTACGTCAAGTTCTTAAGGCTCCAAGTGAAGGTAAACACTGATCAAACCCCATTCAATATTAGTAAGTTAAGATGAAAATACAGATAACCTGTCAGTGTTTTAAGATCATGTTTTGCATTAACAAAATAGGGTTTGTGAGATTTTAAGCGTGCAAGAATAGTTAAATGCAATATTTCCTGGCATTTGTATAATAGCTGTGATAATTAAAGAATTGACGCCCGGCTCCATTATTGTTATGAAAATAGCAAATGATAAAATTGTTTTCATAATGTGGTTGTTTAAAAAACTTCATGCAATGAAGATTAAAGCATTCCTTACGAAAATGATCCTCATGATAAAATGAAAAGGTTCAATGTTCGACTGATGGTGTTGCTGACTTCCCTTTCCATGTAACCTCAAGTGTCAACTCTTAAGGTTTTTCTTGTAACTTATTTTTATTAGCAACACTCTTCTTACAGGTGTTGAGCATGAGTAGATTAGGAGGAGCTGGTGCAGTGGCACCGCTTGTGACAGACATCCCAATATCATCAGTAGAGGTAACATCGATAATGGGTTGAAAAAGCTAGATTTACTAAGGACCTAGCCTTTTCATATCTTACATTTGGTTTGTGTGACTTTTGAAGGAAGAATGCAGTGACGGTGGAAGAACTCAGCCAGCTTGGGATAAATGGTCAAATGATGGCACAGAGAGGCAGGTAGCAAAGCTTATGGAAGAAAATGTTGGGGCTGCAATGCAGTTTCTTCAATCCAAGGCGCTATGTATCATGCCAATATCCCTTGCTTCGGCTATCTACAACACACAACCTCCGGACACTTCCTTCCTAGTGAAACCCGAAGCTGAACCCCCATCCTAATCCCGAGCTAGCCAAGAATCTTAGTCAGATCACACGGACCAATCTTTCCCTCACCTTGTTTCTGCCTCGACGAAAATCGCTGAAATGTCAGCCGCCTAGTTGGAAGAGAGAGCAAAGTCAACCTCTCTTGATGTTCTAATTTTGCTATCAATGGTGGAATGACTAAAGCACCTTTTTCTAGTGGGGTTGGTAGTGCACCCATGGGCCCTTCAAAGGTATGAATGTGTAAATTGTTTTAGAGTGGTGTTATTTTCAGTGCTTAGTGGAAATGGATACTTACATTAGATAATGGTTTACTTTTTGCCCTAGTGTTTTGAAATCAATTCTTGTAGCATTTGACCTTTTCTAGTTTGGTTCTAAAAAGCAATCTGACTTGTTTTCTTGTTCTACTATGTCATTAATGTGTTTTGCTTTGTCTACTTATTAAATTAGACTTGCAGCAACTGGAAATGTGATTTTGTATGATATGTTTTAACTACCATACTATGCGTAGATAGGTTCTTTTATTTTGAACTTTTTATGATTGTCTAATTTAGCTTTCATTTGTTTCCGTTGTGTCATTTTGCATAGATAGGTCCCCGACAACCACACAAAAATTTGATATACTTTTGATATACTTTTTATTAGCACTAAGATATGATTAGGGTTTAGATTTGAACACAAATATAAAGGGGCGAAAGAGTTTTCAAATAGTCGATAATTTTGAGCATCCGCATGACTGACTTGTTTGGCCACTGTCCCATCCCATTGGGAGGGGACAGCAATGGGTCGTTGTTGCATGCTTCTCGTCCCGAAGGGCTGCTCGGGAATGAGGGCTTATTTAGATCTGGTGGGACCATGTGCCCCCGCCATGTGCCGCGAGCCTACCGTGGGTGTCAGTATGTGGCTGTTGATTTTTTTTTTTTTTTAAATCTCGCTTCTCCAGATATAATTATTTGTTACTCCATCGGTCCTAAGGAAGATGGCCCTTCCTTAGGCAACATGAGATTTTATGCGGTTTTATTTTGTGTGTTAAGTGGAGAGAATAAAGTAAGAGAGATGAAATAAAGTAGAGATAAGAGTTTCTATTTTTAGTAATAGGTCAATCTTAGGTGAGATAAACTAAAAGTGAAAGTGAGTCATCTTCGGTGGGACAGAAGGAGTACTATTTCCTCTTGTTTTTCATTTTTTTATTCCCAAATTATCCCAAAAACATCAATAAATATCTCATTCATCACCAAACTCTAAATTTTCTTATCTCACTAATTTTTTTTAATTCAAACAGTGCAAATCCAAAATATCTATGAACGAAAGTAGTAGCTTGAAAATCCACACCATTAATAAAAATATCATTTCGGGAAGTTTCTTCATAGTTGAGTCGTTTCCAAATATGGTAGTTTTTTTTTCTTTCTTACTTTATTCTCTCTACTTTATTCACTTTATACTTTATTCTCTCTACCTTTTCATCTCTCTTACTTTTTTTATCTATTTATTTAACACACCCAATATTACTTTCTAAAACTCCGTGCCGAAAAGTTTCGCCTCAACTATAGCGAAACGGAGGGAGTACCACTTTAACAAAAATACTCCATTTATCCCACACTAGGAGCCACTCTCATTGTGGGCACGAGTTTTAAGAAATACTCCCTCCGTCCCACTTTAGCGGTCCCAATTGACTTTTCTGCACTCGTTTTGTAAAAATAATAATAAATAGTTAAAGTGGAGAAATAATAAAGTAAAAAAGAGAATAATGTAGATAAGACTCTTCTCTATATTATTCTCATTTTTACTTTATTATTTCTCCACTTTAACTATTTATTATCATTTTTACAAAATGAGTGCAGAAAAGTCAATGAGACTGCTAAAGTGGGACGGAGGGAGTATAAAGATAGTGGGTTGAAAAAGTTAGTGGAATATGTAACTCACTTTTTTTATTTTGGTTTTATAATAAAAAAATGCGAGTGAAGTGAGTTAGTGGAACATGTGACCTATTTACCATTTGCGGTAAAAATGAAGTGCATCTCTTATTGCAGGACGGACTAAAATGACAAAGTATAACTCTTATTGTGGAACGGAGGGAATATTTTATAAAATTATTTATACATAAAAATAGAAGAAATAATATTATGTTTTCAAATGTCAAATATTTATCCAATTTGGCATGCGTTTTCTAGTTAAAGACGTTTCTTCTTCACCATGTCCATAGAGGGGAGGAGGTGGCAGCAACGTTAACTGTTTAATAGGTACTTTCCGTGTTACGTTTCCATTATCAAAGAACAATTAGAGGGTTTTATGTATATAGGCGGTGAATCTGTGCGGAAGAACAAATTATGGGTTGTGAATTTGTGGGGAAGAACAATTATAGAGGGTTTCACCATGCGTGAGGCAGCTAACCGGGATGTGTAAAAGGTGATGTTGTGGCACTCTTCCGCTTTTACACAGATTTGCAGAGCATCAATGAAAATTTAATTTTCTACTGAGGACTTTTTGAGAATTTTACACATTAATATATTCCAAAATAATATAAAGTGGAACACCGGGAAATTCCGAAAGGGATTTACCATAAAGTAAGGACATTTTCCATTTATTCAATTTGATCCGTGATACATTTGACCTTACAAAAAATCAAGACTATTCTAATAGAGCTCATGTAATAATAACTTTTTTTTTATTATTTTAGTTTGATATGGTGGTTTTATATAGGGCTGGGGAAAAATACCGAAAAAATGATATATCGCTCGTATCGTATTGAAAAATATCGAAAAATTATCGAATTTTCGATATATCATAATTTTCGATACGATACGATATCGTATCGTAAGTTTTCGATACGATAACGATATAAATTTTCTTATATCGCGATATATCGTTTTATATCGAAAATACGATATATATCGAAAATTTTCGATATATCGATATTTTCGATATATATCGATATTTTATTTTCGATATATATCGATATTTAACGATATATCGAATTTCGGTACGATATATCGAAATATCGATACGATAACGCTATGAAATTTTTTTATATCGAAAGTTCGATATATCGAAATTCGATATATCGAAACTTTCGATACGATAATGATATGAAATTCTTTCATATCGATATTTTCGATACGATACACGATACAACGTTTTCGATACGATATATCGTATCGACCCACCCCTAGACTTTTATATCATGTGATTATTATACAGAATTAAGTTGTAAGATTCAATCTCATGAATTAAATATAATGTTGTTATTCGATTGTTATAACTTATTATTATATAATTATTCATATTGAATAAAATTGTAATTATTTTAGTTGGACGAGGTTGATATGAACAATGAGCATGTGATTATTCATTTATGATTAAGCTGTGAGAGCAATTTAGTTAACCAAATATAATACTCCCTCTGTCTCATAATATATGGCACACTTTTTTTTTTAGCTTGTCCCACAAAAGAAGTCACATTTTCATTTATGGAAAAAGTTCTCTCTCACGTGAATATAAAAATTTTATTTTCTCTCTCCATTTAACACACAAAAAAATCCTCATAAAATTTCGTTTCATTCAATAAGTGTGACATATTTTGTGGAACAAAGGGAATACATATTAAATCATTAGATATAATTTTCAAACTAAACGTATATATTTTAATCATGAGATATAATCTTTGAAATCGAACGGGCAGTACTCCTGTAATTTTCTTTATCAAAAAGCCCAAATGTTTGAAGCCCGTTTTATAGAAGGTTCGGTGGAAAGCCCAGATTTGTGAAGCCACTTTATGATTTTCAACTTTGAACTATAGCGCGTCCGCTCCCGCTCCCGCTCCCGCCACAGCCTAAACCCTAGAGCACTACCGTTGTCGATTTTTCACTTCTCCGCCGTAGTTGCTGTAGCGAAGATCAATAAATCTAGATTGCCGCCTTCCTCCATTTTCACGCGGCGGATGAGGTAATTCAAATTTAAGCCTTTTTGTTGGTGGCGATTCTGCTAGTGATATTTTATTTTTTTCCGAAGAATATTTTTGTGATAATTTAATGGTTAGCAGATGGTGTATTGCTTTTTCTATAGAATATTCTTCATAGTTACTTTTTTATGCATTTACTGTATGATTTTATTTATGTATGTTGATGCCATTGCTTAGTTTTACTCTTTAATTTGGTTTGAGCAGTTTGTGGCCTGTGGAAAATGAGCTTAATTTCTCAAAATGCTGTACCTAAGGAGGCAGGGAAGAAAAAAAAGAGGTTGATGGAGGAAGACAAGATTAAACTTGTTGAAGAAAGGGGTGAAGCAGAAGTTTTAGACGGAGACAACATTATCATGGATTCACGAGGAATAAGAAGAGAAAGAAAGGGCAAAAGGAGGAAGGTGACGAGCAATTGGAAATCGAGGAGGGGAAGCAGAGAAAAAAGCTGGAAAGCTTTCTCTTTAGCTCCTTGTACTCACCGATTGGGTTTGGGAATGATGATGCTGATGAAGAAGCTATAGGGGAGGTGGACAATAGCTCAGCAGTGTTTTTCACTGATAGATCAGCAGATAGTACATTGTCTGTGTATGAGGAGGATATCGAGTCTGGAGATGAGACTCCTGATGCACAGAGGAACAATGAAAGGAAACCCGTGTGGGTTGACGATGAAGAGAAGAAGACTAGTATAAACATAGCTAAAGTTAACAAACTGAGGAAGCTGAGGAAAGGAGAAGATGAGAGTGTGATTTCTGGCGAAGCGTACGAGGCAAGATTGAGAGCTCAGCATATGAAGATGAACCGAGGTACTGACTGGGCACCTCCCAATGCCCAGCCAGTGTACAGTTCTGAAGATGACGATTCTGACAGAGAAAATAGAGTGGTGGTAGCCAGTGGTTATGAACATCCAGAATATGCCGATGATATCCTTAGGACAAATGAAGGTCTTGTTTTAAAGAGGAGTGTGAAATTATTGCCTGGGCTTCTTGAATACTCTAGACTGTCAGATGCTCATATGAAGCACCCTTCACAAGGTCCCGTTAACTCTGTCCAGTTCCACAAGAATGCGCAGTTGCTCCTTGTCGGTGGATTGGATAGAACTTTGAAGTTCTTTCAAGTAGATGGGAAGAAAAATGAGATGATACAGAGTATTTTTCTTGAAGACTGTCCTATTCGAAAGGCTGCGTTCTTACCTGATGGATCACAGGCCATAATATCAGGAAGGCGGAAGTTTGCTTATGCATTTGATTTAGTCAAAGCTCATGTAGATAAGATAGCCCCTTTTGCAGGAAGGGATGAGAAGAGTGTGGAATCTTTTGAGGTTAGCCCTGATTCTAAAACCATCGCCTTTGTTGGAAACAAAGGGTATATTCTGTTAGTGTCATCAAAGACGAAAGAACTGTTCGGAACACTGAAGATGAATGGAAGTGTTAGATCCATAGCATTCACTAATGATGGACAACAATTGTTGAGTTCTGGGGGTGATGGGCAGATTTATCACTGGGATCTGAGGACAAGGTCGTGCTTCCACAAGGGCGTGGATGAAGGTTGTCTGACAGGCACAGCTCTGTCCGTCCCCCCTGTTGGAAATTTATTTGCAGCTGGTTCAGACAGTGGAATTGTGAACATCTACAACAGAGACGATTTCATAGGTGGGAAGAGGAAACCTATAAAAGTTATTGAGAACTTAACGACTAAGGTCGATTTCATGAAATTTAATCTGGATGCACAAATTTTGGCCATCGGTTCTCGCATGAAAAAGAACAGCATGAAGCTGATTCATGTCCCGTCTTTAACTGTGTTCTCAAACTGGCCGCCTCCTAATAAGGCTGTGCACTATCCGAGCTGTATGGATTTTAGCCCTCACGGAGGTTTCATGGCTGTGGGAAATGCTGCTGGAACAGTCTTGTTATACAAGTTGCATCACTATACTCGGGCTTAGTAAGTTTCTTAGCAAATTAGATTCCATTTTTGTTGTTATGCTTCGTGATTGAGGCTAGTTGACATGATCTTTATTGTGTAATTTGAAATGGTTATATTTCTTCATACAAATATGAAAGTTTAGTTTTCTGCATCCCTGCGCATTGAAAATTTATTCTGCGAACATTTTGCTCAGAAAGTGTCTATTTTCTTTTCGGCATGAGCTTTAAGAAATGTAAAGGAAAACGGATTGAAAAAGTTAGTGAAATAAGGGTCTTACGTCACTGGGATGGAGGGATTATATAATATTGTTGGGTTTCCCCACTTACACCTCATTTCATCCTTTCTCCCACCTCCATTTCATTCCTTTCTTCCTCTCTATATGAGCTCCCCCCATCTGAAATCTCCAACGACGACCACTCTCCGAGCCAGGGACACTGCAATCCGTGAGCCAGCAGTAATGGCGACGAAATCGCACCGTTCACTCTTTCTCTAGCATCCTTCTCTATTCACATCTCCCCACATCGTCGGCGCCATGTGTGCCACCGTTTTGACCTGGCGGAACTGGCTCTCCTGGTGAATCCATATAAACTGGCAGTGACGATTTATGGAGTGAGATCAGACCCATGGTCGCTGTCCTGGCCGGCATGGTTGTCATCATCCGCGACCTGGTGGTAGCGGCCGTCATTGGGCATGGTGGAGACCCTCTAAATTTGCACTTGTTATCTTGTGTTGGTTGAATCTTGTTCTTGTTCCTGATTCTTATTGTTGTACACTTGCTTAATACATCAAAAATGTGAATAAAGATTGTGTGTTTTCCCGTGTTCATTCTTTGTCGTTGTTGATCAAAAGTATATAATACTCCCTCCATCTGCGAATAGGAGTTCCATTTCTGTGTGGAATATATTTTAAGAAATGTTAAGAAAAGTGAATGGAAAAAAGTGGATTGAGTTAGTGGAATGTGAGGGTCCTCTTTATCATAGTAATTATAAACTGGAACTCCTATTTGCGGACGGATCAAAATGGAAAAACGGGACTCCTATTCGTAGATGGAGGGAGTAATAAAGAGAGATTTAAATATATGATGTACTAATAAAGAGAGATTAAGAGTAATGTGATGTTTTATTTTTTGTCAAATATAAAATGTCTCAATTTAGTTGAGACATCCTGAAAAGGAATACAACTTAACTTAGTTGGGAGAGTGAATATAAAATAGAAGGTTATTTTTTTAGTTATATAGTACTCTCCCTATGTCACATTAAAAATATAATGTTTTCTATTTCGGATTGACACATTAAAAATGAAACTTTTCCTAAAATGGAAATAACTGTATCTCTACTTTTTCATCTTTCTTATTTTACTCTCTATTCATTAACTTACAAAACAACACTACATAAAATTCTGGTGTAGATTCCCAAATGTTTCATATTTAATGAGACGGAAGGAGTATATTATAAAAATAATCAATGAACTGTCAGTTAAGAGTCAAACAAACGGAACAACGAAAATTTTATCAGGTTTTTAGGCCAACTTATCTAATTTTTAGGTTAGCCCTATTCACATTGCGGGCTAATCGGATTATAATTTTATCAAGTTAAAAATTCCCAATTCTAGCCCTCTAAATTTAACGAGCTATTTGAACCAAACCAGAAATTACAAGCTACATTGACATCCCTTCTTGTTATCCACTTTATACATCAAAGAGTTGGGACGCTTTGTTTGTGAATTAATGTTAAACGTCCATATAATATAAAAGGTGATCTGATAATTTTTTTAGATTCATGAGATTTGAGGTTTTTTTTGCGTAAAGGTAAAATGTATTTGCTACTTGGGGATGGAAGAATTTGAAAGCAAAATGATGGGATTTGGGCAATTGTCGCGTGGGATTCAAGAGAAATAAAGAGGTGGGGTACGCATAGGCAACATGATTAGCTATATTGACTCTTTAATTTCTACTATAGTTATATATACAAATAAAAAGGTACTCCCGCCGTCCCGGCTAAGATGACACATTGCTTAGCCGGCACGGGGTTTTAAGAGTTATTGGTTAAAGTGTTTAATTGGAGAGAGAAAAGATGGGTGTAAGTATAAAGTAGAGAGATAAAGAAAGATGAATATTTTAATGAGAGTGAGAAAAAATGGTTAAGTGTATTAATTTGAGAGAGAAAGTTTCCAAAAAAGGAAATGTGTCATCTTAGTTGGGACAAACTAAAAAGGAAAACGTGTCATCTTAAGCGGGACGGAGGGAGTATAAACAATACTCCCTCCGTCACATTAAATATGCAACGTTTGCTTTTCGGCACAAGATTTTATGTAGTGTTGTTTTGTGAGTTAATGAAGAGAGTAAAGTAAGAGAGAAGAAAAAGTAGAAAGAATATTGTTTCCTTTTTCAGAAATGTTTCATTTTTTATAGGACGGACCAAAAAAGAAAACGTTTCATTTCTAATGGAACAGAGGGAGTAACTATAAACATTATATATACAAATGAAAAGTGGAAAGCGGAGTGTATTATATTGCTAACTAATTCTTAAATTACTAACTGTAACTAAATAATCTTATTTATATTATACAGTATTATATTATAAAATTACTATATAATATTAGAATTCACATTTTATTAATTTTTTTTCCCTATAATTATGTACTTTAAAGCTGAATTAATGTGGTATAGTAGACTAATGAATAATAAAATTAATTATTTTTTTGATGAAGTACACGTTATCACTCTACATATTACTTCAAAAAATTTCCAAGACCGTACATAAGAAATTAGAAAATAGATTGTATTCATTGAAATTAGTAACAAGCATTATACTTATAAAAAAATGTTAAAATTGCATTATTTTTAAATGCTGTACATTGTATATCTAAAGTTATTGGTATCTAAAACTACGAACTTTGGTCAATTCTAATATTTTCTCCTAACTTGAAAAAGTCATATAAAATAGCAGATACTTTACAATTCGTGTATTATTTTTCAATCTGACCTAAATAAGATATCTTCACCGAAAATTTTGTCTATGTTGGCAACCGTGAAACATTTATGATATTTTAGACCATTTTTAAATTCATGACAAGTAGGATAAAAAAACCACCTAAATTTAATTGTACTACCAAGTAGGATAAAAAAACCACCTACACTGGTCGGAAATAGTGGTTGATTCGCCATGGATGACTCACCTAATTTTAGTCACGAGCTATACCCGCAAGTGGACGAGGTTACTACAGTAAATAACAAGTGAAGAGACGAACAAAGAATAGTGCCATGACCTAAATACCGCGACTAAATCGTTCAATCTAGACAAACAAAGAGAGACGAGTTCTATGTCGATGAAATGAGAAAAATAACTAAAACCGAAACAATAAAAGAATGAAAATACTATCAAAAGAACGTAGAATCTTATGGATACAATGACTCTGTGCCGATTGGGTGGCTGATCAATCTACAAGCTATTCTCCAACTTTCCTCTTATGAATGAGTGTAAGACCCCTAAAAGCTCCTATGATCCAAGCTATCATCCAAGATGTCACTTCTCTCGAATGTGATTGATCTAGATGTTAATCACCTTATTTCGAACTAAGTTATTTATCTTTTGAATATTATAGCTAAGTGTAAAAGCATTCATAAAGTTGTCAATCAAACAAATATAAAAGTACAAGGAGGAAATATGGAAAAGACTAGGTAGAAAACACCTCTGGTAATAGAATCTTGATTGTGAAGTCCATCTTCTTTTTCTTCTTCTTCTTCTTCTTCTTCTTCCTCCTCTTCGCGGTGAATTTTTGGTGCTTGGGGGCTTAGAGTTCGTTTTGAAGGATGACCCTCCTTAGGGTTTTAATTCTGTGACGTGTAAGACGAGTTGTGCTAAAAAAACAAGCCAAAAATCACGAATGGGGCAGTTGGGATACGTCAACAGGTTGTGGGGAACATTCTGCCTGCTTTATCTGAACCAGCGGACCACTGGTTTGCCGCTACTCCGCGCAGTCTTCATTAGACGACCAAAACGTCCTTTGCTGGGCTCCGATTAAGGCGTGTGAGATTTGGAGATCATATTGGTAGACCGATTACTATTTACATTTTGACTTCTTTCATTTGTCCACTTTGTCTTGAGTGAAAATATGACTTTTTTTTTGGCTTGTTTTCACCTGTTGTTTTGTACATTCTCAACGAACTCATAATTGATATAGAATTGGTTGCGAACTAATCATGAATCGAGATACAAAACTTGATTGAAAGTAACACGCAAAATATAAAGTTTATTAATTGGAAGTAACACATGAAATATAAAATTTGTGATATTTTATACGACTTTAAAAATTTATAGGAATAACTAGAATTAGAACATAGTTCGTGATTTTAAGGGCAAATACCTAATTGTCTTATTGAGGGTGAATTACAATATTTAAGTTTTGTTCTAAGGGCAAATACCTAATTGTCTTATAGCATCCACATCGAATGCAAGGAGGGGGAGCTACGACACGGTGGGAGCCCCCTATGTCGTGGTGGGAAGAGGACGACGAGGGGTGATGCCCAATGTGGGGGAGATCCGCGACAGGTTGGGGTGGGGGGTTTCGGTGGGAAAGAGGCATAATTATGAAGAAATGGAAAAGAGGAGTGATTAATTCTACTACTTTATTCAAAATGTAGTTGAATTAGTGTTAGTAGATTGTGGGATCCATTCCACTCAACCCGTTTTCTTTTCAATCCATTTTTAATTAATTCCACTACTTTTTTCTCTCTATTATGAAAAATAAGATGTAAGACATGTGACGTATATATGGGTGAGCATTGGATCTTAATATCTTATGGATGAGGAAAGCACATGACTCTTATTTTACCTTAGGATTCTTGATTGATCACAACTTTATCACAATAATATCATACTCCCTTTTTCATATATTAAGTGGAAATTTTTTTTATTTGATACGAGATTCTATGCAACATTGTTTTGTAAGTTAAGAAAAGAAATGTGTCATTTGAAATGAGATATCTCTAAAACAAAAATGCATTATATCACTTAGAATGAGACCACAGGAGTATTTATTTATTTTTCTTACTATGATTGGAAGACGCTTTTTTAATTTATAATGATTAGTTCTCTTCTTATTAACCATAGTACGTATATAAGTTAATAAAATATTAAATATAATAATAATGATATTATTATTATCATTTGTATTTTGAAGGAATAGTATTACCTTCGATAAAGTTGATGAGTTATATTTTTTTAAAAAAATTAAAACATTTAATCTCTCTTGCATCTCCTATTTTTTATCCAATATGATAATCCAACATGAATTCACACGGAAATAATTGATTTTGGTCAAGCTTTATTGGGTTCGTATCCTTATGGGGTTCTCATTAAGAACAAGATAATTTCGGGTTGGGTTCAGGTTGGATGCGGATAACCATTAAAAAATATTATTATTATTTTATTATTTTTTAAATAATATTCCCTCCGTCCCATAGAAATAAGCCATATTTCCTTCGTCCGTCTCATACAAATAATCCATATCCATTTATGCAACCTTCTCCTTCTCTTTTATTTTATTATTTATGGGTCCCACTATTTACTACACAATTTCAATTGCTTTTTCTCCTTCTCTCTTACTTTACCAATCTATACTAATATAAAAGGCGAGTTTTGACGCGCTTTTGAATTTTCATAAGTTTCGGGTATGCATTTAGATAGTTATAAGTATTGGGCAAGAATGTAATAAATCTTCCATAAATAATTATATATATTAACTACCAACAAACCTCTACACATTCTCATGACACGTAACATATAAGTTTACGTGAATATTTTGAAAGATTATATGGCCAATCAACATTTTTCAACAGTTATAAACTAATTAAAATTATTTAATTCAGGCAGCCATTAAAATGTAACGGCTATACAATAATTAAAATTGTTTACTTTAGGTCATCATTAAAAAAATATGACTGCTACAAAATAAAAATTGTGGAAACTGACTAATTACACTAAATAATATGGCAATTACTACTGATACAAATCGAACGCCAAAAGCAGGCATTTAGCATTTAAACTAGCATTTAAACGAATTCTTTCTATTGTTGCAAAATTTATTTTTGACTTTATTATAACATAATTACAAAAATAGTGGCAGCTGCCGTTATAAATCCATAATGACGGATGGTTACTACATGAACTAACCTCTATAAATATAAGCTCAAAAACTTACTCAACAAATCATTAGAGGTGTACAGAGCAGCAAAACCGCATGAGGCTCAACTCCGTCACTACCATCCACTCCATAATGTGCAGAAACGAGGAAGATTCTCAAACATGTAGAAACAAGGAATTGATAAAAAAAAATGGCGCAACTAAGCATAGCTCCCTATGGGAAGACTTGTCTAAAGAACGTAATATCGGTGGTGGTGGTACAACTACAAACATAGAAGCCGTGCGGAGAAGTAGCCCAGAAGTCATGTGGAGGGAGTTGCCTAGAAGCGGGGAAAGAGAAAGAGAGAGGGCGGCAGGTTGGATTAGCGGTGGAGAGAGGGCTTTGAGGCAAAGAAGAGATTCCGAGAATGAGGATGTTCTATTTAGTTTTGAAATTTGAGATTTCATTTTTTTGAAATAAGACTAATTAAATGGGTGAAATATTGATTGATTGACAATTAAGGGATGCATATTCATTCTTAATTTATGGATTTGATGGGATTATGAGCAATTTAAGTACTATGTCCCATGCATAAATATATTTTGAATTTTTATCATTCCAAAAAATAATTAATAAGATATCGTAATAGAAATCTTATTAATTGCTTAATAAGATTGATTATGTTGCAAGGATTCCGAGAATGAGGAGGTTCTATACTTCTATTTAGTTTTGAAATTTGAGATTTCATTATTTGAATAAGACTAATTAAATGGGTGAAATATTGATTGATTGACAATTAAGGAATGCAGATTCATACTTATTTTATGGAATTGATGAGACTATGAGCAATTTAAGTACTATGTCCCATGCATAAATATATTTTGAATTTTTAACATTTCAAATAATAATTAATAAGATATTGTAACAGAAATCTTATTAATTGCTTAATAAGATTAATTATGTTGCAAGTCAAATAGCCAAACGGAGAATTTAAATGGGAAAATAATGATACGCCCTAAAATAGGGTGGCTGTTGAAATTATGAGAGCAACAATAAAGAATTCAAAATTAGTTAAGCGGAAATTACCTCAAAATGCTAAAGTGGCAATAAGATCCAGATTAATTGACGAAGTATTAAAGTAATTGCGATTAAAGTCTAAATAAATGTGTGACAATTGTGATAACGCTATTGTGCAAATAAAAATTATAAATATAATTGAAAAGATTGATTACTTTTATTTCATTTCTTTTTCTTTTGAGATACACATTGACACCTCTAAATAAAGTGTGACAAATGATTACTATGAAATGACAAAGTAAGTGATAATGAAATGAAAATGGAATTACGATTTTCATGTTGATTCCAATTCTATATATGAATAAAATGTAAATTAATTTATTTTAATTTACAAAAATTGTGTAATTTTATTGAATGGTGAATAATAAATTATATGTTTAATATATATTAATAAGCAAATTTTATTATATTTAATGACCTTAAATTTTAATTTTTAAAATAAATATAAATATAAATACTTTGTTTTAATTTATCAAGATATTAAAAAAAATATGCACGTATTTTCTTTTTTGCTAAATTATCTGATCAATATTAGTCTATTTATAATTTCGAAAGTTGTTTCATTTATATTTTTATAATAATACGTTTATTTTAAACATTATGATTTTAGGTTTCATATGATATTTTTTTCCATTTCATAAAATTATTTTACATAATGAAATAAGTAAGTATGAAGAAAAATGGATCGTGCATCGCACGGGTGTGATACTAGTTATGCATTAAAACTCATGCCTATACCAAATGGTCTATTTCTATGGGACTAAGGGATTATTTTACTTCAGTTATTTAATTTCTTGTAAATAAGGTTTAAATCATGGAAAATGGATTTTTTTTCATGTAAATCAAGTTTAAAAATTAGATTTAATAATGCAATATTAGGTTTTAATCATGTAATATAGGGTTCGGGTCGTTATCGTGTTGTGTCAACCCATATTATATCGTGTCATTAATGGATTCATAACAAGTTCAGATCGTGTTCGGAGAGGATAACAGGTCATGTTCGTGTTCGGATTGCCAGTTTTCTTAGCAGGTTGGGTTCGAATTAGGCCTTATTTGGTTGAGTTGTTAGCAGGTTGATCCGATAACGACTAAATCTGCATGATTTGTCACTCTTATTGTAAGACTTGTAATCTGACGGAGGGAGTATAAATTAATGTCACAGTTTAGTTGAGACGGAGGGAATATAAATTAATGTAGAGCACGTCCATTGTAAGACTTGTAATCTGACGCAAAAAAAAGTAGAGAACTGTGACGTGACAAAGATTCATGACGTATACACATAAGAGAGATAAAAAGTAGAGAAGTGTGACGTGGTAAGAGAGTCGTGGCATAGACACATAGCGAGAGGGTATCTGTTGTGGGTGCTCTTTGCGACTTCATGTACCATAATTATCCTCTCACTAACCTTTTATAACATAATGAAATTTTAAATTTGGGTTGAAGTAGTGCCATAAAAAGTCTTTATTTTGTTCATGCTGATTGCATCACCAACCCCTTTTCGATTTCGACTCCGCACACCTACAGATCATTCACAACACCCCTTCAGCCTTGACACCACGTTCCCGTTTCCCCCAAATCACCCAATCAGTCTTCGATTCGCAGGTTTTTGTTAGCAAAACAACAATTCATCTCAAATCTCCGCGTTATTCCTATTCCTTGCCTCACTCACACTCCATTGTCTCATGTTTTCAGTTGATAAGATAATTGTGTGGTTTTTGGTAATGGATTTAATGCAGTCGCAGTAGAGAGAGAGAGAGGGAGAGAAAGGAAACGGACGTGAATCCGGCCTCGTATGCGCAGCGGAATAGCATCAGCATGCACTGCATAAGGTAGCGTTGGTTGGAGTTGCTCCGTGAAATTAAGTGAATTGGACAATACGATGTCGCACCAGGTCGTTGAGGTGAGGAGGGAGGCGCTGGCCCCATGCATGACATGCCCTCTCTGCCACAAGCTCTTCCGCGACGCCACCACAATTATCGAATGTCTCCACACTTGTGAGCTTCTCTTCTCTTCCTTTTTCTCATTCGATTCTCTTCGATTTCCGATTTAGTCGTTAATCAATCGTGGCTGCTTGTTGGAATTTTGATTTCGATTTCGATTTCGATTTTGATTTTGATTTCGATTTTGATTTCTGACTTCCGATTCTGCCCTTTTTCAATCGATGCGGATTGATCTGTGTATTTAGATGCGTTTCTGGTTTTAGAGCTTGTGTTTGTTGGAATTTGTCTTTTGTATAATTTGTTGTGATATATACAATGTCAGTGCTGTTGAATTGAATTATAGGAGATTTGGTTCGAGAATTTTTGGTGTACAGTTGAATGATTTTCTGTAACAATTAACATGAATGGGTCAATTAACAGTACGTGCCTCTGCAGTTCATTGTTGTAATGTTGTTTAGGACTTTAATTATAACCAATAACCTTTAAACGACATATTAGAATCTGAAAATAACCATTTAAGTTTGCTACATGTCCCACAACATTTGGCCAATCGTATGATTGGTCAGGAAATATGAATATGTTATGTTTTATGCAAATAATATTGCCTCTTTTTATGCTAAATGTGCATGTTTCATCAAATCAATGATGCATTGCTTTTCTTCTCCCCAAAATTTCTGATAATTTGCTGTCTGTGCTTATACATCTTCATTTATGCATTACTTAATATTTTATTTCTACGATGCTGTATAGTTTGCAGGAAGTGCATATACAAGAAGCTTTCAGACGAGGAAATGGAGTGTTGTCCAATATGCAATATCGACTTGGGATGTGTACCGTTGGAGAAGTTGAGGTCAGTTCTACTATATTTTTATGATTTTGTTGATATCATGACTTCTGTTTTCCAACTTAGCTACGAACAAGTTGCACAAGTACAGAACCTGTTAAACATGCTTTTATGCTGTCTTTAAATCCCTTTGTTGGACATAGAAAAGCATGTCAACTCTGAAAGCTCTGTCAAATCACGTTTTACCCTCTTATATTGGTGTTATGTGTTCCTAGCTAGTAATTCATGGAGGTTTCTGGATTCGGAGGTAAATTTAGAATGGTCTTCTCATGATTTCACTAATATTTGATGTCATTCCTGATTAGACCGGATCATAATTTGCAAGATGTGCGGGCAAAAATATTTCCAGATAAGAGGATAAAACTTAAGGCCCCTGAGGTAGTGACTCCTGTTGCATTGCCTGCTAAGCGGAAGGAAAGATCTCTTTCATCGTTGGTGGTCAGTACCCCAAGAGTGTCAACACAGGTCGGCATGACTGGTAGAAGATCAAAATCTGTTACTAGAAAAGCATCAAGGGGATCCAGCTTTACCATAGAAAGGCCCGTTTTAAATACTGTTGAGGACCAACCAGAAAGCTCTAGCTCACAAGAGATGCTGAAAAAATCTACTCACAATAATAGAAAGGTATGAGTAGTATAGAAGATTGTGAAACCTTAGGCATGGGCTCCTTTGTACGTTCCGTGCACCAATTTTTAAGCTTACTGTGCTATTGTTGCAGAACTCCTCTGCATGTGAGCCATCTCATCACAGTCCTGATAAAGAAGGTGAGAATGGTTCTAAGCAATGGGAAGAAAAAGGTGATTTGTGGAAGCCTTTAACTTGTTTGGTCGAAGCAGCAAACCGGAGCAAATCCTCTAAGTTCAACACACAAGATTCTCATGTCAAATCTGAAGAGCATAATCCTTATGAAAAGGTGGGTCTTCTCAGAAAAAACAAAATAAAGGAACAGATGAAGAAATCCAAACTTAAAGAAGAGAAGAATTGTATAGAGCATACCCCTCCGGAAATTGAGAGGCCTAAAAAGCTACGCAAAATCTGGCAGAAAACAAAAAATTTTGGGAACTTCAGGGTTCCGCCTCAGGTTCTGCTTGATGCTGCCAGTGCTAAAATTGACAGAAGAAGAAACTGTCCTATTTGGTTTTCTTTAGTTGCCTCTAACGAACTGTAAGTGGCTTATGCGGATTAATTAGGATTTAATCTTGAGAAAACTTATTGATGAATCTGACGTATAAAATAACTTTTCAGAGATGGAGATGCATTGCCCTTGCCTCAGATTTCAGCAAGTTACTTGAGAATAAAGTAAGTTCTTACTATGTTTTGCTGTTCTGGCTGTTGAATGTAATGTTTCTGCTTTGGCATAACCAATAAGAGGCTCAACTTTTATTCTTATGGCATCATATACTGATAGTATAGTGCCTAGTTATTAGCTTTGTTTTAATTGTTCTGATTAATTAATTATGATATTTCTTTCTTTTACAAATTTGAAGGCATTGCAAATATCTTGACATGTATATCTGGTTAGTGTTAAGTGTCTGTCAATCTAGTTTTGATTATCCTGGTTAAATATATAGGAAACTAGCGAAATTGTGCATGTATATTGGTTGTTTTACTGCAAAAGTTGACCTTTATCTCTTGAATATGCTTTGAAACCATTTGTAGCCTATCTGAAACAATCTTAACAAATATCAACAGCAATGCAGGTTTTTTAAGTGTTTTAATCTTTTTTCTCAAGCCTAGATGTGAAGAATTTGTTTAACTGAACTGTAGGTTTTCGTTGATGATTTTTTTGAGAATTTGCCTTCATTTTGTGCTTTTGATCTACTTAGATAATTACAATTGGTGTCTTCTGCAGATTGCAAGTGGTCCTTATATTCACAAAATTTTCTCTAATTAATTTGGTTTCTACAATTAACTTAACCTCTTCTCACTCTCTCTAATGCATGAAAGGTTCTTACTATCTGGAGATGGTAATGGGGTAACTTGATTCCAGCATTTTATTTTGGACCCAACTTGGTAATGGGGTAATGGGGTAACTTGATGTTATGAGTGATATTTCTATGAATGTGTAGATGACTATATGCACACGATGCATGTATTAGCTTATATCCAAGTTTGCTAAATTTATCATATATTGTAGTTACATCTAAAGTTTAAAACCATGGCAGTTTTAAGTGCTGGAGGATATTAACAGTTTTGGACTGTGTTTGACTGTTTGTAAACAGTAACTTCATTTAAAATTAAATACTTCAACATATGATGACTTAGCTAACTGCAAAAAGTGAAGGTTGAACTTGGAGCTCACATACATTCCTTCTTAATGCTTTCCTGTAGTTTATATTAAGGGTGGTGGATAATCAAATTACCTTTACCTCACAATACATGAAATACCTGGCAATTGCATTATATTTAATTTCCTTATCAAAACCAAATCATCTTTATTTCCTTATCATGACCAAATCATCCAATTTCTCGTGCTTTTCTGTGCACCCTCTTTTATCGGCCTTTCGTCCTCGTGCTTATCTGTGCATTCTCTTTGGACTTTCATGTGCTTTTTCTGTGCACCCTCTTTGGCCATTCATCCTCGTGCTTTTCTGTAAACCCTCTTTTGGCATCCATCCTGTATGTCAGTGGTGATTTAATGTTGATATAATGGACAAACTGCTGATTGACTGATTGGTGCACCACACTTGATAGTTATTTGAAATAATTTGGAACCCAGGACTTCAATTTTCTTCAGTGAATTTAAGATATGTTCGACTGATGATGCTTGCCAAATTCCTACGGCTTTAATTTACATTTTTTTAGTCTTGGCTATTTACAGTATTGTTGTTTCTTCTGAAATATCACTGAAGAAGAATTCATAAGTTAAGACTTGCATACATAGTTCACAAAATTGTTTCTATGACGGATTATGTAGTAAATTCACAGGGATGGAAGTATACCAGTTTCGCTTCATTCAAAAGTACCTCAAGAGGAAGTTAGATCTTACAAATGATGTTGAGGTATGTGGGAGTCATATAAACATTATCATTGAACCATACCTCTGACATAACATTCGAACATGAGCAGCTTCACACACACACACACACAGCATTTGGATTGCAAATAATTGAGTTTACATCTCCGATCAGTTGATTTGATATTTCCTGCGAATCAAACTCCAGGTTGAGATCCAGTGCATGGGGCAGAGCATCATCCCCACACTAACGCTGAACAATCTGGTTGATCTGTGGCTTCAAACAACTAGTACAGACAGAGTGAAAGCCACAATCGGCTCATCAGCCAAGGACTTCGTGATGGTGTTGGGCTATGCTCGCAGGGCACCTGATTCTTAGGCTCATGCCTCGATTTTCCCTCCCGCAATGGCAAGAGGTACCTTTCACGAGCACCGCACTGCAACGTTTAAGAGCAAAGTCGCAATGAGAATGCATTGTAAGATGAGGTGTGAGGAGTGAATGTGGCATTTAGTGACTTGAAGTACCTGTTTTATATTTTATTACATGGTTGTGAAACTTGCATTTTTATTTTTTACTCTTTGTTCATTACATTGGACTTTGTCATAATTAAGTTATTTACGTCATATGTGAAACTTAACATATTTTTTCTTTTTAATTCAGATCGGGAATTTTGATTATTACAGGTATTTCTTTTATTATTTTAGGGTATAAAATATGTTCATAGATCTCTACGTGTAGGTATATTACGGCATCTTGGCACCAAATTACTCAACTCATGCACCGAAAGGTGCAGAATAGTGCAAAAGTAGGCACAGAATTGGGTGTTGCTCTATTAACGTTCTCGAATCTGCTGACATCAGTTCCATGTTATAATACTTTTATACTCTCATTGTTTTAACGTAGCCCGGGTCGTAATTATTTTTGGGTTGTTCCACTCAAATCATTTTCTTTTATAGAAAAAAAACAACAAATTAATTTTTATTATTTTATTATATTTCCTACTTTAATAGTAATGTGGATCCTCATGTAATGATCCATTAATAGCTTGCCCTACATTTGTCAATTATATATTCCATTCGTCCCACTAAGATGACAAAACATTTTCTTTTAAGTTTTTCTCTACTAAGATTTTACTTCATTTTTATTTTTAAATTTCTCTCTCCAATTAATACACTTAATCACTTCTCCAATTAAATTATAAACTTCTTTTTCTCTCCATTTAATACTTCCACATACCATTTCTCTCTCCAATTAACCACTTTAACCAACAATTCCAAAATCTCTTCCGACAAAGAAATGTGTTATCTTAGCCGAACGGAGGGTATGATCATCAATTAACATAGTAAAATCTTACATTGTCACATTTATGACTCAGTCAAAATCTTTCTTTATCGTCACTTATTCCAATACTTTCCACGCCTCCCACGAGAGTCTTCCGATAGGACTAAGGCAGAAAGAGAAAAGTGAGGGAAGGTTCTGTTTGTAAACATTCATATCTTTTTAAGTTTGAGATTAGTGTAAATGTTTATAGTAAATTCATATTTGACGTGACATTTTCACTAAAATGGGTTTAAATTTAGTGTAAATAGTTTGAGATGCTCTTGGACAATCTCCAACCATTTTCACCAAACTCCAACCCACTTTTCAGAAATGTCACATCCAATAGTAATTTTACTTTAATCATTTACGCCAAATTTAAAAGTATATTTTAGATTTACTTAGTTTTAATACTTATTCAATCATACATAATATTTTAATCAAATGACAAATTATCATTAATTAAGTTTGAGATTAGTGAAAATGGTTAGTATAAAATTCATAATTGATGTGACATTTACAATAAAATGGATTTAAGTTAAGTGTCAATAGTTGGAGATGCCCTTAAACAATCTCCAACCATTTTCACCAAACTAAAACCCCAAAGTTTGCAATAAATGTCATATCAAATAGTAATTTTATTCTAATTATTTACATAAAACTCAAAAATATATTTCATATTCACTTAGTTTTAATACTTATTCAGTCATACATAATATTTTATTCAAATGACAAATTACCCCACAACAATTTATCATTAATGATTTTATCAATATGAAATTATTATTTTTAAAAATAGATAATTAGAATAAAATTCAGAGTAAATTTAAGTAGTAATACCAAAATAAATTAATTTATAATAAACAATAATTTCAATCTGATTCTTTTTGCCCACTATGAAACAAACTCATCTTAAGCTTATTAAATAAATAAAACTAATCCAGCCCAGTAAATCCAAAAACTAGTTTTTCAATCATTTAACCATAATATATAGATGGAGGATGAGGGACCGTTTTTTCTTCCTGGTCGCTACTTTTACACTCTGCACTAGTTTTTACAATAATAATTAAAAAGTATATTGTGAAATGATTGTACAAATAGCTTACACTTACACTGTCTCAAGGGATGTCCCACTCTCCTTTCAATTTTGTCTTACAAAAGATACTCTTTTACGGTTTGATAAAAGATACTCTTTTACGGTTTGTAAAGTAGAAGAAAGGGAAAAAAATAGTTGAAATTATATAATAAATAGTGGGACTCGTAAATGATAAAAGTGAAAAAAAAAAAAAATTACTATAAATGGATATGAACTATTTCTAGGAGTGGATTCCCCGTAGTGGGAAAATCCACATCACCCCGGTGCACTAAATGCGCACATATGTTCTTCAAACAACATGCAATTAGTTAGTACTACTACAATTTCATTTTATTCATTTACTACACTTCTCTTGTTATATTAACAATTGTCACGACCGCGCCTTGCTAAGGATAGCATTGCTCGATAAATCTTGACTAGGGAGAGAATTAAGAAGAGGGATAGAAAGGGACGAAAGAATTAACGAAAAGACACACAAGCACTTCTTCATAAGATAAGAGAGGTTCACAAGACAACGAAGGATCATAAAATCAAGAATGTTTATCAAAGGTCACTCAGTACTAGACATTGTTCTTACGACCCATATATTACAAAATACTACTATCGTGCACCAGGAAGGAGTCGACTCACACGGTCATGTGTATGAAGACACATGCCGATACGCTCGAATTTGGCACTATTTTGAGACCATTATTTGGTCCGTTTTTGATGTCAAAGTCACTCTATACGTCCATTATTTGTATATTTTATCTATTTTGGTATTTTGACGTGTTTTGTGAGAAATGTGCATAATTGAGTCGAAAAAGGGAGTCAAAACACAAAGTCTGGAAACTGAGTCGACGGCGACCGACGACCGCCACGGTTGTACGGCGACCGCCGGCACCTGCGGTCGAGCAATGCAGGGCCCGCTCGGAAAAATTACACTTGGAAGAGAGTCTCGCCCGCGACCGTGAAAATCGTGCGGCACCGCCGTCGAAGGAACATAGACTCGAACTCTAACGCGACCGCCGGCTACGCTGTTGCGCGGCTGGCTTCGGAGAAAGGCGGCGAATCCGACAGTTTCTAGATCTGCTCCAAGATTTACCATATTTTGAAGATCTTTTCCTTCTACAATGAGGATTGGCTTTCCCCTATAAATAGGCCCTCAAGCTTCATCAACCATAGAGCTTCTTTTTGCAAAATAATTCACGAGATCAAAAGCTAGAGTACTTCAATCCGCAAGGAGTTGGAGAAGGATTTCAAGAACTTCAAGAACGACAAGGATTCAACCTACGAGTTTTATTAGCTTTAGTTTTATGTTCAAATTGTCTTCCTTCAATCTATGTGTTTAGCTTATTCCATTATGTGTAACTAAACTCATGGGATTCTAGGGATGTGTTAGTAACGACTTTGGTTATACAATTCTTTTTCTATTTAATATCCGTTTTTTTACTTTGTTTCTTCCTAAGTTAATCTTGATGCTTCATGATTGAGTGACACAATCGTGTATGATTTAATATAGTTTGCTTCATAACTCGTGAGAGATTTCTAGCAGTTAGATCCACTTAGTAGACGCTACAGCTAGCTTCCTTAAAACGACATCCTAATGAGAGTGAGGACTTTTCAAGGGTCTTAGGAGCTTTATGAGTTACGGTTAGGATTGACAACCCTAATCTTGTAATCAACGTTTGCATCGCATGAGAATGAGCTAGGTGACCCGTCCTATCAAAGTAATAACTTGTGCTAGAGTATTTTAGTTTGGAATTTGTATAACCATAATCGTGAACGCACATCCTCCGGGAAATTTCCCTTATCTCTATCATTTATCTCTGTGTTTTGATTGCATCTAGTTGTTATTTGTTTTCAAATCTTTTTAGTTTTCAAAAGTTTCCAAAATTCTCTTGTTCTTCCGGATAGTAATTGAGTTTTAGTAGAAGATAGACTTTCGTGTTTGCCTTCCCGTGTTCGATATCCAATCGACATTTAGCTATACTATATATACTCGTATACTTGCGTTTATTTAGTGCTAAAAAATAGTGCATCAATGCCACGAAAGATCTACAAAAGAGATGAGACAACCACCAACTCCTCTCACCACCATTTCATCACTTGCTCAACCCGACATTTAGAAATACATGCGGATGAGTCGGGTACTCGGAACACAATGCCGAAAGATACACATATATAAGAAATTGTTATTATCATGCCATCACAAGAACACGCGGGGTTTTTCTTAAAGGCCCGAGCTTACTAAGTTCATTTTCATAAAGTTCGTCCGATCGACTAAGTTCATTCCAAGAATCCGCCATACCTCGATGGTTCATTCTGTCGGGAAGGTGGCCACCTCAAACTCCACGAACACGCCATTCTTCAAAGAGTATAATGATTTAAATTAGTCTTATGAACATCATAAGGTGCATGACATGAAATGATCCTAAATGGAGTATGCATCCTATGTTCGGTTTCGATCAAGATAACTTCATTCCATTAAACTTATGGCTCTTTAATTTATAAGAGACCTTAAAAGTAATTAATAATTATTTGGGAGAGAGTTCATGTAGTTCCTATCTTTCTAGCTTCAAGAAATTTCATAACTAAGGAAGGTAACATAGTAATTAATCATAAGATTAATTATTTAAAAGCTTCAAATAATTCAGTAATATTATCCCAAAATCTAGAGATAAAATCTATTTCCTCACTTAGCTCCAAAACTCAAAATTCTCCATTTCCTCTAAATTTTTGGCCAATATTGAATAATTTAAGAGATATTCTACAAAATTCAATTGGCCCAAAGGGAGGCCCAAAAGTTAAAGTCAAAGAAACCCTAACATTTTGACAAAATTCAAAATAGAAGAGGAAAAGTGGGCGCCTCTTTCTCCCCTTCACCTCACTCCTCTCTCTCTCTGTCAATCTCTACCGTGGTCTTGGCGTCGCCGGCCCTGTCGCGTCCTCCTCCCTCCTCTCTATACCGGTCTCTCCCTCTCCTCTCTTTCTCTCTCGGCCGACGGAGCTCGGCTCCCTCCTGGAGAAGAAACTCCGTCGGCCGAGCCGCCCCACCGGATCTCCACCATCCTCGTCCACTTTCGGTAGGTTTTCTTTACTTAAACTCACGATTAAACATACACACATATTCCTTACTCTTAGTTCGATTTCAGGCACTGATTCGTCGAGTGAGGAGAAGGGTGCAGCGGGTTCTTTGGGGCAGCGGTGTGCGTGTGGATGGCTGCCGGAGACAGCAGCAGGGCGCTGCCGCCCGTGACAGCAGCAGCGGCCCCTTTCGTAGCTTGGTGTCCATCGGTGCGCTCTTAAAGCTAAGTTCTTTATCTCTCGTTATCTAATTTCCATCCCGAGTTCCTTCTCATTGGGCAGTGGCATGGTTGGTTATTATTTAGTGTTGAGATAGACGATGAAAGCTTGGTGTTGTTGGCACTTGCTCTAGAATTCTAGCATAAGGATGATTTAGAAACAAATACTCTATGTTGCTAGATTTTTGTTATGAAAACACATTGAATACATTTGGTTTTAAGTTAGTTTAAGAGAAGCCATGTCCATGTATAATAAGAGCTTTTCAATGGTATTGACTAAGAGTCCTATGTTCAAAGTCTAAGTTGAGCATGAAAATTGTGAGAAAAGCTTGGTCTAGCAATGTTGATAAAGATGAGAATAATTGGATGAATTTTACTACATGATGTGATGAAAAGCAAATGTGAAGTAAAGCTTAGGAAATCAAATGGTTAAGGATAATTACCTTAAGAAAAAAAAGGAATGTAGTGTGCGAGAATAAATCCTTCTTCTTCAAGCACTTGCTAGCATCATTACTTGAAAGAATTTTGTTTAGAGATTTTGGATGGTGAAACAAAAGTGTAGATCATGAAATGGTGAGGTATTTATAGAGGAATGATGCATGGTTTTACATGGTTAGAGCATCCACGTAGGGGCCCCGCGCGGCAAGCCGCGTCTCTACGTGGCGAAAAGCTGCCGGAGGTGGACGGTTTGTGGGGCGGAAGGGCTTTCGCCCGAATGCGTCGAGGAGGGGAAATCGGGGGCGGCGCAGCTATTATTTCACGGCGAGACCGCGGCGGTCGCCGTTTTACATTTTTTTAATTTCGGATTTTTAATTGTTTTTTGCTTATTTTTATAAATATCCCACCAATTTTCATTTTAGGGTTTTTCACTCCACACCCATTTTCACTCCATATCCAATTTACTCTACAAAATTTATACAAAATGCCGGAGAGACGAAGATTCACCCGCCACCGAAGAATTGGGATACGAATCCTATCCTTCTTTCCAACCATCTCAGTGCGAGTCCCACTCCCGGGATCGAGTCCCACCCTCCATTCCATCGTGGTCACCGACATTCCCCCCGTGGCAACAAACCCAATATCGGGTCGTCCCTCGCATCGAGGAATTTGGGTCGATCGACATTCGGGGATTATCGACCACTATGGACTCGACCAACCATCCGCGTCCGGATACCCTTCACTCTTTCCAGCGCACCAGTCTCCTTTGTCTGATTTCGATAGATTCACATTGGAGCGAGATGATGGGCGGATGAGTCCGCCTACCGGACACCCCGCCGACGAGATGTTCCGGCGACGGTGGGAGAGGAGGGGGAGGCGGCGCAGGGTGGGAGAGGCGGCAGAACGGCGGTTGTGGGAGAGCGGCGGCGGCGGTGCGGGGAGAGAGGCGCGGACCAGGGCAGCGGCGAGAGCCGGGTAACGAGTCGGCAGAGTGAGTCGGTCCGTGCACTACACCAAAGAGGAGTCGATTCGTGGCGAGGGCATGAGATGCCGTCACATCGGACCGTAGTTGGCACCAATCAGATCGAGACGGGCTTTTGGGCGCGTCAAGCCGAGAGGCGCCAATGCGTGCCTGACGCAGATCCGAAAAAGTTTGGGAGAATTCGACACCCACGGAAGTTTGCGGGCATCTACGAAACAACCTCATCAACGCCGAGAGTGGCCGCAACGAAGCCGATGTGAAGGCTGCTGCGTGTCCCAACGCCTATGGATGCCTAAGTTCACCCACGGAGGAGTTTCCGTTCTCGAGAACGCCGAAATTCAAGTCCATCGTGCGGAGGAGACTGAAGCTCAAGGGGCGAAGTGCACTAGACGCAAAGAGCAGGGAACTACGAGCGGGAGCGCTCACAATCAATCGACCTCAACGACGTCCAAACGGAGGAGCCTCGATACACACACTAGGCGCTCACGCCCTCCGGGACAAAAGGCCGTATCCAGACGCCAAAATGCCGCAAGTTCCTCCCGCACTCGGCGGCGCGTCCGGATCGCATAGCGCGTAGCTTCCGGAGCTCGACCAGTGGGCCCTGGTCCCCATGTGGTCTTAAACAGGGGAACTGAATTGCGTTGATGAAACAACGCAAGAGACTCCGTTTTCTAAGTCCCCGACCGACCGATCACCAAGGCGATATACTATGAGCTCATGTGTAGGATCGAGAGGACCTGGGGTGGTCTCAGTTCAGCGCGTCGGGCGGCGCCGGAAGCGGCGCGCATGGGCGACGAAGAAGAGCGGATTCGACTCCGCCACCGAGTAGATGGTCGAGTAGATGGTGGCGGTGTTTTTATTTGTTTTTATATGTTTTTTTTTATAAAATGTTTGTTGTACAATTTTCCAGTATCCATTTAATACAACGGATATTTGGTTTCATCGTTTTTTTAATTTTATTATTATCTCGTTTCTAATTATTTTAGTCCGATAATTTTAATTCTTATTGAATTAAATTATAAATTCTAATTGAATTAAAATATACAAAGAATAAAAATAAAGTGAAATGGCTAACAAAAGTGTTCACTATTTCACTGAAACTATTTTTTGTAGTGGACAAATAAAAAGTGGCTATGGACAAAAACGTAAATGTGTCTAGCCAAAGTGTCCACCCTATTGTGGATGCTCTTAGAAGCTTGGTTCATAAAGAAAATGTATTGTCCAAGGTCATAGACTTTTGCCAAATGAGGTAAGTTGTCTTGTCAATCATTCCTTTTGCCTAAAATGGCAAGAATATTATGTCTCGTCGCTTAAAATGACGCACACTAAGTACACCCTTCGTTTGGAAAACGTGAGCCGTCGTTGGTAGGCGTGTTTGATGTGATGTGATTTCGTCGATTGTCTCGCTTGATTTAACACGCTTCTTATCCATTCATGTAGGTATCGGAGTTCAAGGTGTGACTATTTAGCGAGATCCGAGACCGTGGAAAATATTTTTATATTTACTTTATTTCTACGTAAACGTTGAACTCAATGTAGAACATGTACGAACTTTTATTTGAAGCTCGGTCTTCACAAACGATTTTATTTGAGAATAGTACATCTATTGTAATAATACTATTTTCATGCACTTATTCAAAACTTTCTTCGCACGATTAATCATGAGAAGTAAAAGAAATTAGGTCTGAACTTATAAAATATAGAGTCCTATTAACCACAAATCCACCCTTAAAGACCGAACTAGAGACCAAATTAGGACCACTTATTTTTCTTAATCTTATGGTTATAATTAATTTACAATTAATTTAATATTTTATTAAATAAAAACTTTTTTTTTTTATTTTTTAGATTTTTTAGTTTTTTATAATTTTTTAAAATTTTTTTTTTTAAATTTTTTTTTATTCGATAAAAACTTGCTTGAGTAAATAATGAACTATATCCACTACATAATGAACTAAATGAAGTATGTTATGAACTTATTATTTCATTCCGTTGGTTTATTACTTCATTTATTCATGCTTTTTACTTCATTCTATTAGTTTATTCTTTATTGTTAGTTTATTACTTATTCAATGCTATTACTTCATTCCATTAGTTTATTACTTCATAAGTGTTATGACATAATTATCTTTCGTTGGTTTAGGGTTATTACTTTATTCCGTCATTTATTCTCTTCGCAGTTATTATTCATTCCGTTAGTTTATTCTTCATTAAAGCCATGTTATTGTTATGAGCTTATTACTTCATTCATTATTACTTCATTCCGTTAGTTTATTACTTCATTCATCATGTTATTACTTCATTCCATTAGTTTATTACTTCATAATGTGTTATGACATAATTATCTTTCTTGGGTTTAGGGTTATTACTTCATTCACATGTTATTACTTCATTCTATTAGTTTAGTACTTCATTCCGTTAGTTTATTACTTCATTCCATTAGTTTATTACTTCATTCGTTATGTTATTACTTCATAATGTGTTATGACATAATTATCTTTCATTATATTAGTTGAAGTAAATTGGTAATAATGAATGCGAAAAATTATTTCATAACATACATTCATTTAGTTTATTATGTAGTGAATATAGTTCATTATTTACTCCCATAGTTTTTATCGAAAAAAAAAAAAAAAATTTAAATTTTTTTTTTACATTTTTAAAAATAAATAAATTAGAAACGTTTTTATTTAATAAAATATTAATTTAATTCTAAATTAATCATAATCATGAGATAAAGAAAAAAGTGGCCCAAATTTTCTCTAGTTCGTCTTTAAGAAGGTTCAACATTGATCACAACTCTATATATATATATATGTCCATGATCAATTGAGATTTTTAGGCTAATGGAAAATAAGATGCAATATCGTACTCATTTTTATTAAATGGAAGTGGTCAGTTACCGCACTTAAAAAAATATTTTAAAGATTAATTTATTATGAAAGGGTATAATAGTAAATTCAATGAAAACAACCTCTATTGAAAGCGAGTCTCCGTGATTTCCTGCCTCTCTACGTCTCTCTAAATCCCGCTTCCTTCTCTTCTCTCCGTCTTGAATCCGCCGTAGTTAATCGGAAAAACCTTTGTCGTTAACGTGAGTTGTCGCGGTGAAATCCGCATGACGACGTCGGAGGAAATCCGATTCCAACGAGAATCGAGTTGGATCAGCTTGCATTCATGCTTCCACTCGTGATTTTATGGGTGATGCTGACAGAGAGTGCGATTAGTGCCTCTGGCATGGTCTCAGTCACAAATTTGCTTCGTATGGTGATCACAAATGCGTCTTCATCGGCCTTCACGCTCTTGAATCTCATAGCATGGGCTCGTGCGGCGCGACAAACCTCGATGCGACTGATTCACATAACGGCTGCTTGAGATCGGAGCGCCTTGGGCTGGTGACGACGGCTCGGTCCAGCGGACCGAATGGCGTCGCGGTTATGCAGGGATCGAGCTTGATTGGAGCATTTTCCAATTAAGGTGGAGTGGCGATTGAGGTGGAGAAGGTGAGGAAGCCTTGATTTGCTCAAAGGCCCGAGACCACCGCTTCCATAGGAGGAAATTCCAAAATTAAAGAAGAAGATGTGAGTTTTCTACTTTACGATTATCGGATATTCTATTTGTAATTTCCTTTCTCGATTTTATGAATTCCACATTATAGTTGCTGAGAAATAGATATAGAGTAGAAGTACATTAGTTTGTTGATATTTGTTTGATTAGGGAATTTCGTTACTTTGGGTGATGGAATTGAAAATTAAGTTAAATAATTTGGGGGAAATGTTGGAGATGAAGAGGACTAACTTGTGTTGACATTTTAATTATGCGCTATTGACATGTGTTGTATGATCATAATCCCGAGAACTTGTGTCAAATAAAAAAAATAAGATAAAATAGTTGTTATATTTTAATTACAAATATTATTTTTGAGTTGTTGGCACCGTATACGGAAAGTTGTTGACAATCTATTTGACATTTGATACGCAAGTTGTTGACATTTGATATTTTGACTATTGATATGTGAATTATAAGTGTTATTTTTTAGTTGTTGACATTTTAATGAATTGTTGACATTTGATATCATTTATTGATATGTGAATTATAAGTGTTATTTTTAGTTGTTGACATTTTTAAACGATTAGGTCTTTTTTTAAGGCTTGTGAAATCGAATTGGGGAAGATGCTTTTTGTGTGTATTTTATCTAGAGTTTGCGTTTTTTCTTTGTTGGATCTTTTCGTTAATGATTGCTTGCTTATGCAATTTGTATAATTGAGAGATGAATCGGATTGGATTACGGTTACCATGATAATTCATTTACCTTCCTAAAGGCTACGCATATAGCTAATAAGATCAATTCTTCATCAATATTCCATGTATTGGAAACCTGCTCTACCATCGAGATCATTGTGAATCTCACATCGGTTCTTGATGCTTATAATTCATGAAATCTTGTGTGTGGTTATTTTTCAAGCGCAGTTTGTGTAGTATAAAACTCAATTAACTAGTTGAAGATTGCAATCTTCCTTAACATACTTCTTGCCACTTGAAATTGATTGATTGATTGATTGAAAATTAAAACATGAACTATTTTTGGGAAGGTGACATTTAACAAGTCTAGCAGTGTGAGCGTATAGTAGACTTAACGGCAAGAACCCTTGGATCGTTGTCGTATTGTTATGCGGTCAAATGGAAGCTTCAGCATTTATGAATTATATGTAAAACATTGTTGCTGACATGAATTATATGTAACGTTGTTGTTATTTATGAATTATATGTAAAACGTTGTTGTTGACATAAATAATATAGATCGTTGACATGAAAATATTCGTTGTTGACATTAATTATTTGTAAAATGTTGTTGTTGACATAATAGTTGACATAAATAACGTTTGTTGTTGACATTGTGGTTGCCATAAATAACGTTTGTTGTTGACATAATGTCATTTGATAAATTAAATTGTTCTAAGTCTTAGTTCTTGGTCAGTATGTCGTGAAATGCATGTATTATCTACAAAGCAGGTTGCTTTCCAGAGTGTGCGGGATCAAAGGATCGAAGTCATTGAGGAGAACGATTCGAGGTGGCCGCAAGTGAAAGGGCGCTAGAAGGGTGCAATGCGGCCGGATGCATGCCGGGAGAAAGGCTCGAGATGGAGAAGAAGGATAGCTGGGATGATCATTAACAAGGGCATAAAAGTCAAAGAAACTTGAAGAAGTCTACCACAAGCCAAAGGCCAAACACCTCCACTATAAAAGAAGCCACTTGGAGAAGAGAGAAGGAGTTAGCCTTTAGAGTTGGTCCCTTAGAGTTCGAGAAAATCCAGCACCACCGTAGTTAGGAATTCTATCTAGAATCAGTTCCTTCGGCATTGTCCGACGTAGTTTCCTCGCCACTGACTATGGTCTGCTTGACGTCCAAGTCTTAGGAAGTCATCGATCCACCGTTCAACCGTAGTAGTATAGCGGTATCATCGCCGAAGTGGCCAAACGAAATCGTTATTTTGCTTTCTAGTTTAATCTTCACTTGTTTTAAAATCGTTGGTTTTTATTGCAAACACTCATCGTTGTTGCCTTTCGAACACTTTGTGGTTCAGCTTAAATTATGAAAAGTTTCTATTTCGTATGTCGCTTTGGTTAGGTTTGCTTCGTGCATAGGAAAATTAGATCTAGTTGTTGCTTTTAATTTCTAAGTGTTTTCTTACAGGTTGTCGATCTGAAGTTGTAGTTATGTTTAGTCAAATTTTCGTGCATGAGTTTACGTCTGTATTTGTGATGTAGCCTTGCATGTTGATCGATTGATGAAATTACGTTCCACCGTTTATTTTAGTTTGAGCATTTTAATCAATGGATCTTGAGTTTGAGGTTATGAATCTGAAGTTTAGTTATGGTGTTTGTGTTCATCTGATTTTTGTTAATGCTTGGTGAAGAAAGCGTGCGAAATCAACTGGTTGGACCACTTTACTTTTTAAGTTACTTTTGCTTTTGTTCCCTACTTTTCGGTTATCTTTATCGGACTTGTCCCGACCACTTGACCACGGATATGCACTTGTAGTCTAAATTTCCTCTTTTAGTAACATGCACTTTTTTCATATGCCTCTGAGACACCTTGTCCCCTATTTCCACGAACACCACCACATGCACGGTATTTTCCCTTATAGTCGTCAAGCCTTTGCTCCTTTATTTCTTGCCTAGGTAAAATCTCAGCAATGATGGTAGCTAACCAAAAACACCCGGGAAAGTCACCGCGGTTATCGAAACGTGTCCATCTTGTGGGATTCAACCCCTGCCTCCACTACTAATGTCGGTAGAAGTGGGTTGAGGAGAAATTGTTTAAGCCGGAGTCTAGGTTGTGGCACCAACGACTTCATTTGGGTCGGGAATCTCTTCTTTGTTGAGTTGGATACACTCCAAATTACATACAGCGACCACCTAGAGACCGCCGGAGCCCTTCCAAAATGGCGCCGTTGCCGGGGATGGATGGCGTTCATACCTGTTATTGTGTGTGATCTTTTTGGTGTACATCTTGTTTATAATTTTCCTTTTCTTTTTGTTTTCGGTTTATGAGAAGTGGCTCGGCTCTGGCCGGTGGAGACCAAGGTTGCTACAGGAACAATACTCGTTACCCACTCGTTCCTGGCTTTGTCGACAACAGCATCCCGACCTAGGCACGAGCAGCGACTAGGAGAAGAAGATCTAGAGTACCCGAGCTCACAGGAGCTCCCACCCCAACCGGTAAGAACACTAGTGAGAATGGTGACCCAGTGAGGACGATCCCGAAGAGCTCGCAACACTTACCGCACATCTTGACCCGGAGATCCCCACAAGCCATAGTGGTCACCCCAGGCCAGACCCCGTACGTGATGTGAAACCCCACGTGATTGCAATCCACCGTGTCTTGTGGGAAGGATTAAGAGGGACCATGCAATTCTTAAATAGGTTACTGCAAAATCTGTATGGCGCGAGGCGGCCAGCGGGAGCAGGAGACGACTCGAGGTGACCCTTACCTTTTGTCTAAAGGGAGAGGCCAACACTTAGTTCATGCGCCTGCCAGCCAGCTCTATCAATACATGGGCCGATTTCAAGTGGAGTTTTCCCTGCTTGAGGTTTCCGTCTTCAAAGACCAAGTGCATTGAAGAGGAAAATATCATGCATAAAGACAAGAATATGATGAAACCACAGTAGTCTTGGGAGAAGTACATGAGTCTTCTGGAGTCATGCTGACCATCGCATGAAGGAGATAGAGGTGCACCACACTTTCTATGAGGGGATGAACAAGGAAACCAAGAATGCAGCCGAATTCATCATGCGGGCGATTTCACCAGGTTGAGAGTCGAGTGAAGCCAAAAGGTGTTACCTGGTGTTAAATGCGAAGAAGACGTACGACAACGCAGGGATCGTGCGAGGAAAGGTGTGGTGCCAGCCCCGACTCTTGACGGGAGGAGCGGATGGATTTGAAGATGGAGGAATTGAAGAAGGAGTGCGACTGCAATCAAAGCGGAACACTCCACCACGCCTACCCGTTTGGAGAAGCGAAAGAGGCCCCGAGAACTGCAATATGATCGGCCGGATGACTCGCAGGATGTGGAGCAAACGAAATGCCGCGGGATACTACAATTCAAGCGACAATTGGATTCCGGGTAGGCAGAGGGATGCACCATGGAGGGACCACCAAATTTTCCGATGGGAAGATGGAAATCGGGAATCGAGAACCAAATCGGGCTCCAAATCGACGGCCCGCCCGGGCAAAGAGAATTCCGACCATTAGTAGTGTCTGACTACCGGTCCTAGCTGGGGCGGGAAGAAATCAGCATCCTCGGAGCCAAACCCTCAAAACCCAGAACCCAAACCCCTGCCTATGTGCCACCCCATCGGCAAAACAACGGAGACGAAGCGAGAACCAATTTAACCCGGGGCACGACATAACGGCCACAGCGAAACCAAAATCAGTACCCGAACAACCCGACGATTACAACCCTCTGCCCGATATAATCAGTACCCACATAACTAAAACCAACAAAATTTCTCGGGCTACTAGTCAAACCCACCACCCCAGTATAACCCCGGCCACCGGGGCACGAACCCGATTCCATCGCCCAAGCAGTCGAGGAGTGCATGGAGGACATGATGGGAGAGATGCTTGCCTCGCGGCCATGAACTTCGGTCCGGTAATGGAACAATGCAAAGATGCAAAGTGCCCAGAAGGATCATAGGGCAAATATGGATATGATGAACGAGGCGGTTGGCCCAGTTTCAGCCCAGCTCGGTGGGCGAAATGAAAGGGAACTTCGGGGAAACTCCCATCTACGGTCCATGTACTGAAAAGGCAAATGTGAGTAAGATTACTGCTTGCGGTCCGAACAGCCTATAATTGACCTCAACTCAAGAACCTATTGGGGAATCTAGTAAGGAAAGAGGTCTTTGAGCGACACCATCTCGGCGGAAGAACTCGAGGCCTGCCAGGATGGAGGATCTGGTTAACTTTACAACGAGAAGCCTACTAACGGAAGGAAAGGAGGGAGAAACACAACCTGGAAGAAGGAAAACCACCTGTGGATTTCATGTCATGTCAATCTTTGGAAAAGTGGATGTCACCACTTCATTCCTCCAATCCAGTGAGGCGCCACTCACAAAATTTTATAAAGGAGTTTATGGCCAGGAGCCAGGGAGGATGGAAAAATCATGGTGGAAGGAATAGCATCGGCCATTGTATGCGGGGAAAACACCACCCAAGAGAGCCGACCAGGTATGTTTGCTACCTAACAATTGGAGATGTGAAAATCGAGCATCTGATATGTGATTTGGGAGCATCTATCGATGTTATGCCGTTATCCATAATCGGTTAAAAAGGGGTAAAATTGTCAAATACTAGGGTGTTGATCAAGCTGGCTGATAGGTCATGTATAAATCGAGGGTGTGTTAGAAAATGTGTTGGTGATCGGAATCCTGGCTTTCTTATCAAGCTGATTTTGTATGTAAAAATGAGTGAACAGCTTAAAGTCTGGCCAGGATATTTTAATTGTTTAAGAATGGCTAAGACAATTGTGGATATGGGTGGGGACAATGCGCCTTGACTTTAATGGTGAGTCTTTGACATACGTGAAGCCGTAGAAAGAAACTGATAAGTTACAAAATCTATTATGTTAGTATAATTGACCCCTTAGTCCAAGAATTTCTTGAGACCGGGTATTGGGGAAAAAGCTCCAAGCCTTGGATGTGTATGTCAGTGATGTGGAAATGACTGCATGGGTGTGATACGATTAGTAGCGAGGTTGGTAATGAGGAGATGCGAAGAAGCTGATTATGGAATTTTGTCGGAAGTCGGAACTAGCGGGATTCGTAGGGGCCGCGCTGCGAGCCGATATGGAGGAAAAATCGGATGCTGAACAAAGAGTAAGAGAGGAGGATTCAAAGAAGAACCCTCTACCTATAGACACACTACCCCCGCAGAAGTGGAGTTGAAAAAGTTGCGAAGTACTGCCCAAGTATGCTACCTCGGGTAGAAGACTCGTTCCTTTGTAATCATCAATAGCGGGCTATTTGAAGAGCAAGAGAGCAGACTACTAAGCGTATTTGAGCAAAAACAAGAGAAGGCTATTGGATGGAGCCTTGGACCTAGTAGGTATAAGCAGGATGTCTGCATGCACCACGTGGAATTTGGAGGATGGAGGCCAGGAAACCATAGAGATTCTGAAAGAAAGGTAGACGAACATGCGGGAAGAGATCTTGAATGAAATCTTGAAGTTACTCTCAGGCATTATATACTCGGTACCGAGATAGTGAATGGAATTGACCCAATCCTTATGGTCCCAATCGAGGATCAGGTGGTTAAGAATGAGAGGAATGAGCTAGTGCCCACGAGGCTAGTGCTTGGGTGGCGAATGTGTATAGATTATCGAAAATTGAATACGCAACCGAGGAAGGACCATTTCCTTTGCCATTCGTCGATCAAATCTTTGGAGACGGCCCAGGCTGGGGAGGAAATGCCTTTTTTGGATGACTACGGTGGATACATTGAATCTACGTGAACACAGGAGGACCGGGGATAAGACCCGTTCACACACCCGTTTGGAACATGCGTATAGGCGTATGCCATTTGGCCTATGCACGCCCCGGTACCTTCAACGGTGCATGATGATATATTCTCGGTTTGATTTGAAGGTGTATATAGATCTTTATGGATGATTTCAATACTGTGAAGACTCTTTCGACTAAATCAACTTTGCAACATTTAGATGTGGTACTAGAAAGGTGCCAAGCAAAGTACGGTTTTAAATTTTGAGAAATGCCACTTTTATGGTTACTGAAAGAATTGTCTTGAGACACGTGGTGTCGAAGGGGATCAGGGTGGATCAAGCTAAAGTGGATGTCATATCCGAACTACCATTCCACCTACTTGATCGGAGAGAATAAGAGGTTCCAGGTGCAGTTTTATCGAAGATTTATCAAGGATTTAAAGCTAGCAGGTGCCAACCCCTTACCGAGACTTCTCGAGCAAGGAATTGATTCGTTTTAATGGTATTACAAGGCTGCTTTCAACCTCCGCAGGAAAATTGATTTAATCGGTTATTGAGGGCTCCCTACTTGGGATCACTGAGGTGATGTGCGTGCTAGTGACTATGCCGTGAGGCGATAGATTGGAAGATCGATGGGAAAAGTACGTGATATTCTATGCATCTAGGACCTTGAATCGAGACCCAGCCCGAATTATATTTAAAGAGATGTTGGCGGTTGTCTATTCATTCGAAAAGTTGACGGTACCTCTTTGGGATCAGAGTCATTGTCTATGCGATCATGCGGCGATTAAGTATCTCATTGCGAAGAAAGTCAAAACCCCGGCCAGTCGAGATGGGTCTTTGTTTTTACAAAATTAGGTGGGAGAGGTAGAAAGGCAAGGGGTTGAAAACAAGTAGCGGACCACTTGAGCGAGAATAATACAAGAAGGAGACAGTGAGGATGTGAGAGATCGATTCCGGAAGAACATTTGTGTGATGTCGATTTTCTCAGCAAGGAAAGTCGATTAGGGAAGAAGTGATGGGAACTCTTGGGCGGGCATGATCGAAGCGAGGAGAAAGTTGGACGGGGAACCCTGGTATGCGGACTTGGCAAACTACCTAGTGACGGGAGAGCTACCAATGGTGCCAAACGTGACAAAGGCTCGAGAGGATGAAGATCAAGAGCGACAAAGTATTATTTAAGGACTGACCCGGTGCTGTGGAAGAGCGGGGTTGGGCAGAGGTCATTGGAGATGTGTTCTGTTTGGGAGGCAATGGGGATGTACTAGCATATTTGCCACTCCTTGGCATGTGGAGGACATTCGGGCCAAGAAGCTACTTGAAGATTTAGACAGCGGATTCTCTTGGCCTTTTGAATAGAGATGCGTACGGGATTCTGAAAATTTTGTGACCGTTGCCAGCCGGCGGTGGGATCTCCGCGAGGGATGAAATGCCGCAAGTTCCACTAATCGTTTGTAGAGGTAATTCGACATCTGGGGTATGGACTTCATGATTCTTTCCCTCATCTTATGGGGAACTCTTACATCTGCAGTGGCAGATGACTATGTATCAAAGTGGATAGAAGCCCAGAGCCCATGGCTTACTTGTGAATCTAAGGAAGTCACCAAGTTCCTCAGAATCATATATTCAACCGATTTGGGATACTGAAAGTATGATTAGTTTGTGTGTTCACAGTGCGCACGAAGGAAATAAACAGGTTCCCTTGGTCAGCAAATCCAGATCACGCGGTCACAGAGAACTGGGTGGTCGTAGGAAATCTGATCGGACACGAGCACTCTTTCAAACCTCAACCACTTTACTAAACTACATGGGAAGTAGGGATCGATCCACGAGAGAAGGATGCGTAATAATGTGTTCAAGGATTTGGACTTGTTTTTGGTGTTGGGCTGTGCCACGCATTTTTCATGGGTTGAGGAAAACAAATAAACTTGACTTGGGAATTTTAAAAGCATTTCTGTGCCAACTAGACCTAGGCGAAGCAAGCAGGAAAAAGCATCACCAAAGGAAAATTAATCGCACTATCACTAGATCTGAAAAACTATCAATTACTACAGACACAGGAAACAAAGCTGACTGTAGGACCATAGTAAGCAGTACGAGACGAAAAGTACAGCGAGAATAACTAACTGGTACTAACTAACGACGACATCATCTTCTTCAACCAAATTGCGTAAAACTTCATGAAAAAAAGCGACATGAGCCAATCGAGCGAGAGTAAATTAAATCTAAACCCAGTTGTTGCTGAAGAGCTAGCGAGATCTGAGATGCTAAACTGATAAAGCAGAAACAAGCGGAAAACTCAAAATCCATTTTAACAACTCCTCTTTCTCACTTTAGATCCAACCTGGAATAACTAAATCCTCCTAGGATCGAAGCGTCAACCACAATCTGACCAAACAGAAACACTACATCGAACCCGATTTAAACAATAACCTCCAATCGTTAAGCCAAAATCATGAGATCTATCACCAAATTCGGTCAGTACCAGTATCAAAATAATAAAGCAGAGATCGACATAAAACTTGTTAAAATAAACTCTCAGCAGCAAGATCTACGTAAATCAACTTGAAATATCACAAATAAACGCAAACCAAGGAAAGGTTCCAAGTAACATCAAGCCAAGTCGATTTCAAAAGTGAAGTTCGCGCAAAAGTGCAAATAAACGAAATTTAAAGAGATTGTATTTCGCCCACACGCGGACGGTGTTGCAACTGAGACTTTCTAAAGAAATGAACCCCCTTTGTAACCCGAACTACCCCAGGGTCTCCCATTCCCAAATGTGTGTTATGTGTGTGAGCTAAAAGAGAGTGAAAAGTGATGATTTGTGCGTGCATTTCTCTTTATTTATTGGCGTTGGAGTGAGGCCCACAAGGTATAGATAGACTTTGTTGCCCTCAGCCCCGCTCCTCCTCCCCCCTTCTTTTTCCTATTCGCTCACTTCACTTTATTCCTTTGCTAGACCTTTCCTTCAATTCCCTCGATCTAGCGATTTTATTACACACTGGCTTAGGGAAACATGTTAGACCCAAAAATTGTAACGCTTTTCACCATATAACCAATGCATGAAATTAGCCTTATCGATACCAAGGGCAATCATCTCCGATCAAGGGACTTACTTCGCAACCGAATGGTCGAAGCATTGATGAAGAAGTACGGAGTTCATCACCGCCTATCCACCTTACCACCTCAAGCCAACGAGCGCGAGATCTCAAACAAGGAAATAAAGAACTTTTTAGAAGACAGTCCAACCCTCCGGAAAGATTGGAGCACAAGGTTGGAAGATGCCCTCGTGGGCATATCGCACAACCTACAAAACTCCTATAGGGATGTTCCCCTATCGATCGTCTTTGGGAAGATGTGTCACTTGCCAGAGGAATTGAACACCGAGCATTGGGCGGTTCAGGGTTAACGTGGATACTAAGACTGTGAAGAGGAAAGGAAGCTACAACTACAATAGCTGGAAGAACTCGATTGGAGTCATTCGACTCACCTGTGGTACAAGGAGAAAACAAAAATGTGCACGACAAAAATCTGAGAACCAAGGATCTCCAAGTTGGTTAGAAAGTACTACTCTTCCATAAGATTGAAGCTAATGCACGGAAACTCAAGTCAAAATGGGCGGACCTTACATTATCAGCACTACGTCTTAATGGAGCGGTCGAGATTTGGGAGTATCCCAACTCCGAACCTTTTTTCGTTAATGGACATAGATTAAAAATATATAGGGGAAAAAGAAGAGGTGTGTGTAGTGGAAGAAATTCCACTACACTTGTATAGCTCTAAATGACTCAAGAGAAAAGGGGTTTAGAGTTCCACCCGGTCAACGTAATATGATTTGTGCTTATTGACCAGTAAAACTTTAAATACCCTTAGTAATGATGTAAATATTGTGAATAATTAGTAATTTAACTTAAGTTAAAACAAAAAGCCCCAAAAAGATTTTTCGGATCTTAAATATTAATTCGGAGTTCGTCGACCACGAGGATACCACTTGGGTGAAACTCGAATTATATTAAAGAGCCATTTATTTGTTTTATTTCTATTTCTAGCTAATTGAGGGAGATGAGTAAAATTTGAATTTTGTGCGTGTTGCGACTTTGCGGCGAGTGGAGCGGAAGCAGAGACGTCCAATCACTCCGAGAACTCCCAACCGCCTTCCACACGGGCGTCACGACCTCGCAACCGCCTACACCGGTCAAAACCCTCGACTACCCACCTCTATAAAACACCCAACCGCCTACTCCCTTCACTTTACAAACCTTTACCTTCGTTCTCTCACCCACAACCGCCATCCTCGAAAACTACCACCCACTACGAAAACCCCCGTGAATCACTCCCGGAAAAGAGAACCACCACCGGTACAGCATGGCAAAGAGAAAGGCAACCAACAACCCAGCATCTCCCACCGGCGAAGCCCCGTCGAAGTCCGAACGGCAGCGAATCGCGCCACGCCAAGTCCACAACGATCACGGCCAACGCCGACGACACAAATCCGACAATGGTTCCTTTAGACGACTGCGCAGCGTATCTAAGGCAACAAGACCCCAACAAAGATTGACGCGACCCTGGCCGGATTTAGCCGACCGGAGGAATGCCGCGATACCAAACCCTACCCAAGCGAACCACGTAACCCACCCACCACCACCCCAAAACCTCACATCCGACATCCGAAAAGACCTCCCCAACAGAACGCACGCAACCGCGACGTTAGCCCTCTTTCCGCTATCAAGATCCCAACCGGGAGAAACAGAGGAAAAGGAGAGTGGAGGGAGAGCAAACGAGCGAGAAGGGTGAAGCAGGAGATAACGGCCACGAAGCCACACCGATGAAGCAGAGCGGGAGGAGATAGACCCGAACGAAATGGCCGGAAAGCGGGTTAATGACGGATGATGAATTCCAAGCGATTTTGGGCAAGGGAGATAGGATCGTGGTAAACCATGAAGGGGTGGTAGGTCGACCTCGCATCGGGCGGAGGGAGGGAAACAAGCTGTAGGTTTGGTATGCGAAAAGCATGTTTGAGCAAGTTTGCGCGAATAGAATCTTGCTTGTATACGTAAAACTCTACAACCCACTTTAACCCGATTCAAGTATTATTCGAGCGTCTCGCACAATAGAATCACTATTATTATTACATTGTGTTTGCTTGTGCAATTATAAGATGTTTTACAAACATTTAAATGCATAAGAAGTAAACAAAGTCTAAGTCTTTTGCTTAGTAGACCGGTTGTGGGCGTCGTCCACTTTAAGGTAACACGGTCGATCTATGCAATGCTTTGCAAAAGAAAAGAAGAATTTCACAACCTAGATAGGCTTTGCTACGATCGTGAAAGGTTGCAATGTCGATCGATTATTTCTAAGCCTTTCGAAATAAGATGACGTTGGTGTGGTATAGCAGAACGGATGTAACAAAGACGTGTCTTTATGCTATCTACGAAAGACTAGGTCTTGATAAAATATTTTTCTTAATCTACATATGTTTGCATTGAGCATACGGTATTGATTATGCACTACTTTGACTTATCAAATGGTGCGGGTTTTACGCAACAATAATCCCGATATATTGGGTAGTGGTGATTAATATCTAGCGGTCTTAGGATTGCTATTATATTGAAACGTACGTGAGGTGAGTCTCGTTTGATAATGTCCTCAAGAGGAGCTCGAACAAGGTTTTATTATTCGAAAACGCGATTGGAGTTTTATTACTCTATGAATAATAAATAAATGTTTCTTGCTAAGTCCACTCTTGGAATTAATAAGACATTAATTAATTAAGTCCATAGCAGACATTAATTAATTAATGGACATTTATATCTTAAGCGCGGAAAATAAATAATAAAAGTGGAAACCCGGATTACTTGTAATTTCGGATTGATGGGAGAGTTCAATATTACTTCGTAGTGGTGCCGTAATATTCCAATTATAACTTATATTAAATTGTGGGTTCAATTTAATTAGTAAAAAGTAAATTGGATGAGCCCATATCCAAAACCTTCCATAGATCCGTCTGGGCCCATAAGGAACTTAATATAAATAGGAGAATAAAGGAGACAAAATGATCACAATTTTCATACATAAAATTTTCGAAATTTTCGTTCCCATGAAGGAGATTTCGATTTCTACTCCTTTTCCCAAAGGATTTCTTCGTCTTCTTTATTCGAGTCCTAGTATTTTGATAAGATCAGCCCCCCGATATCGAGATACGGTTCGGGAACCGGAGAGAAGATCCGTGGTCTAGTATTGAAGATCATCACGTGGAGAAAGGGGCGAGCAATCGACAATTCTTTGGAGAATCAAATCGGTAACTCTAAACCGTAGTATTCATGTTTTAGGATTTACTTTCTATGAGCATGAATTATTTGCGTTCTAGCATGCAATTATTTGTTTAACATGTGAATTGATTAATCGCATAATCGGTCAAATAGATCGTACGTCGATTTATTTGTTTTGTACAAGTCTTCTTCGCAAGGGGCACCAAACCCCATCAATTGGTATCGAGCCAATTTTTGGCTCGATTATGTGGATTAATTTCATGTTATGTGAATTGTTTGAACGCATGTTCAATGTTTATACGTTTTATACGAGTAGACATAGTTTGAATTAGCCCATGTTTTAATCAAATCGGCATGTGTTTTTCTTCAAATTTGTTTTCCAAATTTTGTAATGCCGTAGACTGATTAATTGGGAATTTAATTCATAATCATTGGTACAATTGTTACTTGGATTCCATAATTGGAATTGGAATCACGTCGATCGCAAGTATTCCATGCGCTATGGTTCCAATTCATACATATAAGTGTTCTTGGAATCACCGTGAATGCAGCACCGATCAGTTGGCTGCGAAAAA